>NW_017306846.1:16656-30719 GCF_000935625.1 Nanorana parkeri | reverse complement strand
AATTATATATATATATATACATACATACATATACATACACAGTGGTACCTCGGTTCACGAACTCAATTCGTTCCACGATTCTGGTCGCGAACCGAATCAAACTGTGATCAGACCGCGAACTCAATTAGAGGAAGCCACAACTGTGTCAGAACAGGGAAGATGGCTGTGATTTTTTTCGTCACACGAGTTCGTAAACAGAAGCAAAATTTTGCGAAACCGTGAACCGAGGTGTGTGTGGTGTGTGTGTATATATCCATACACACACTCACCTGAACATTGGTCGCACATGGCTGCTAGACCAGTCCCCACAGCCTCTTCTCCCCTGGGCTCTGGCTGTCTAAGCCCTGCTGATGTCATCATGTGTAATACAAGTCCATTGACTTGTATTATACATGAGGACTCTAAGGGACATCCCACAGCTAAAGAAAGGGTAAGAAAGCAGAGGGGCGATTGCCTTAGGACCGAGGTTCAAGAGAGTATATCTTAATTTTAGACCTTAGACCAAAACAAGCACTTAACCACTACAGTGTTGGGGTAGCCCCACTGTAAGAGATGATTTTTGTTTTAACTGCCCGGAGTTCTACTTTAAAATCTGTCACTTCCTCTTTTTCATGTCTATGCTCATTGGGGAGATTTCCATTTACCTACTGTACCACAGGTAAAGCAGAAAGTGAATGAAACTCTCTACAAAAGACAGTTGTCACTAAGCCAGTTCTTCCCATTGGAATATTTACTCTCACCTTTTGTTCTGGTGACTGTAAACTTTGGTATTTCCTATCATCTACTATCTCGCCAGCAACTGCCACCAGGAAAAATAAGGGCCAATCTACCAAGCAGGGGCGCAAACCGCAAACAACTTGTGATAAACGTTCTAATTCCTCACTCCTTTATCCAACACTAAAAATAAAAGCTGTTCCTTTGCATACTTTAACTTCACAGAATATACAAATATAGATGTAAAAAGTAGTAAATTGTAATGTATATTTAAAGTTTCTGAAAAAATTTGAATTTTTTTCAGCAGTATTAAGCAATTGTAGCCCTCAACTTGACAGTTTTCTATGCGATCTACCATAAACAGCTTACCTGTGCTTCCATCAGTTAACTGGACAATAACTAGGATTCATTTTTCTGATTTAGGAACACACACACACACACTTGCACATTTCCTGCAAACTTAACACTCTCATGGCAAGGGACATTTACATTAGGACTTGTAAAGTAGTATTGCATGCAAGAAGGAGTTAATACACACAGACTGAGAAAAGGGAAGCAGACCAGGAGGCCAAACCTACTTATTTGGTGTCATTAGCTTTCTAAACTGCACAAGACATAGTACAGGCACAATCTAACTGGGTGTTAAGAGAATATCTTAATTTTCTTCCCTTTTGTTGAATAATCCTATTCGAATGTGCTGCACACCCACAAATACTGCTAAATACACAAAAACTATCCTTGCTATAGTTCAAGTTACTATACCATATCTACAAATATCCTGCTGTAGCATGCTGAAACACATAAAAGGGTCAGTACAGTTCCTGAAAAATAAGCAGGGTCTTTGAAAAGTGTCATTACTAGTTCCTAATCATTACTAAGTGACCAAGGCAAATAATCAGCTGCAAAGTACAAAGAAAGGGTTACTCAGGGGGGGGGGGGACAAGCCTGAAAAATAAACCGATTTGAGACATTTTATACAACAGCTTTATAAACATTGTAACTGAACAATAAGATACTTAGACTGTCTGGTCTCCTGATCTGCTTATACATACATTCTATATGTACAATGATCAGACACCTTACCTTTCAGGCTCTGGATCTCTTCCTCAGCTTTGGTCAGATGCTCGTCTTCAATCAGCTTGTCTGTCAAACAGAAGAGACGTTGCTGAATGGAGTCCAGAGAAAGCGATCTACTTACACATGGAAGTGGAGCACATTCCATGCCCTTATTTAAAGCGTAGACAGGGCCCACCCATTCACACTGGCTGGGGAGAGCCTGGCCAGTGCTGCAGGTACACAGCCTCAATAGTACATCATGAAACTATTCCTACAATCTATTTCATTTGACAAATCAGCCACACCAATTGGTATTTCAGCAGTTAAACAGACAGATACAAAGAGTTCCTTGCATAACAAATACAGATATATAAATAGAGACTGCTGGCAGATGAGCGTAGATATGGAACGATGATCTGATTCTAGAACAAAACAGCCCGGCATTAGCTTCCCGGCAGATTTCCTAACATATGCTGAACACTTCTTTCAACTTCATACCAGAAAGTTATATTTGAAGTTTGTTTTATTAGGAGAAACAACAGTTCCATTAATGGTCAAAAATGTACCTTCTTCACAAAAGGATTTCTCAATGTGAGTGGGAGGAGAGGAATCAAGGGAGTAGAAGAAAATGATCATTTTCTCAGCACACAGACCATATTACACTGAATGTTCGGCAGGGACAGTGGAAGGGGGCTGAGATCAGAAATATATATATATATATAGAGTTCAATGCTTGTGGTTTTGTGTGCTTGTAAAATCCAGCTACTAATGTGGTTAAAAGTTATGAAAACTGACCTAGATTCCAAGCAAACCTGTCCATTCAGGGCAAATTCTTTTTCTTAGCTTTTTTCTGTTTCTTACAGATACTGTATATTGGAGCCAGCTGTCAGTGGAACTCTAAAGCAACCGATTAGGCACCAATGATCATAAACTTGCCCTCCATCTTAAACACGATTGAATTAGGCTGGCTATACACTGTTAGAATTTTGGCCAATTCCTGTGAATCGGGCTGGAATTCCAACAGTTGGTGGCCCTGGCGGTTTGGCATAAATTGAATAAAGAGCCGGGCTGAAAATTATCAGCCAAACAATGACTGGAGCCAACTAGCTGCAGTCACTGTTCATGTATACTGACTGCGAAAGAATAACTACAGCAGAAGATTCATCCATCTGTTTAGGGTAGAGGGAGGAATCTGTTCCCATAGTTTCAAATAGGGATGTTCAGATACCAGTTCAAAGACCAGTGCCGATACTTGCCATTTTCACGAGCACTACCAGGGTTGCAGCTGGGACCGGGCTCTGGCGCTGCACCACCATCCTGAAATCATTGGTCTGTATTTTGTTTTAGAAAAACTGTCACATGACAATAAGCAGGTAATTGGAATCTGAGAACTTGGACAAATATCAGTACTTGAAAAGAAAAAAAGGTATCGGCGCATCGCTTATATTTTAATTTTTAATAAATCATACATTAAAACAGGGATGCACAAATCCCAGGAGCTCCGTGTGCTCCTTACAAATGACAGCTGCCTAACTTTTACATTTTTCTCTAGTCTAGTCTTGGAGCTGGAAAAGTATCTGTACTTGTACCGAGTACGGTACTTGGTATTTGAACATCCCTAGTTTCGAAGAAATGTTTAACCAACTGATCACCAAAATTGTGAGGTATGGACCTGCAGCATCCTCATCTATGAAGAGAAGTTCAGCGCCAAGCTGGATCTCTAGGGATTCTGTCACTCTTGACCTGCAAAATTCACAACACTTGTAACGCATCTCTTCTTTCTTTCACTTTCCATACACAAGCTATTCCAGGATTGTGACCTTTCACACCTTCCCCACATCTCCTGTGCTGCTCGCACCTCATGTATGAGCGACCGTGACATTAAATGTCAGTTCACGATTGCTGTGTGATGGTGAATGTGACGAGCTGGGCGCTGTGCATGCAGGATAAATCTTGATGAATCATGGCTCATGAAACAGGACACTGGGGGGACTTAACAAGGACAGAAATAGATGTGAGCTGCCACTGCTGGAGGCATGGAGGGTGTGATCAGTCAAGTCACCATGTACAAAGACCATAACATCAGAAAAATCTAAATATTGCCTGGAACCACATTTAATAATGTAGTAAACAAAACAAAAAAAAAGTTTCTTGTTTTATAGATTTATGCTCAGACTGTTATACAGATAAGCATTGTACAAGTATCCGAGTCTGAAACAATTGACATTCAGTTGCCCACAGCAACCAACAATAACCTAAATTATCATTTCTCATACTGTATTTGCCAAAGAATGAAAATCGTCAGGGCTGTTTTCTTAAAGCTTCTGCAAATAAGTTGATGCAGCTCAATATTCTCTCCCAATAAATCAGAAAATGATATACCGCTGTATTATGTATATTTGTGTTGGGAGTATAAAAATAGGAGCAATCTTCTTCTAGTATTGATCTAAGACTGCCCGGAGCCACGTGAACCACTTTTGTGGTCATAACTTGTATTTAAAGAATCCTGTACAGAGGCAAATATTTAGACTGACGATGCTTATTTCTTGGCATCAATACTTTAACTCATGGACCTGCAGCAAGTGTACAATCAGTTTTTCTGACTTCCCTTGCTGTTTCTTTTGGTTCAGTGACAAGTTTAAACGTACCAAGACCAGATACAGCCAGATAACATCTGTAGAAAGGTCAACACTTAGAGGCTTCCCTACCTCTCTACAGCGACAGGTTCTCTTTATAGGCAACCTGAGGGGTATATTAAACCCTCTTCACCCGAGTACCCCAAAGAAGCTGATGAAGCAGAGTTCTGTTTCACCAGCTTCCTCTCCAGCTACAGCAGCCAGAGAAATGACACATTGAAACTGGAAGTGATGTTATACACATCACTTCCAGTTCTAGTGATCAGCTAGTAAAAGTGTGCTGATCTCCTTACGATCCAGCCACAGAGACCTACCATGCCAAGGACACGGGAGCCCGGGATAGTTGGCGGCAGCGGCTCTATAGCTGCCCGAACACTTGATGCAACAGCCTAGCTAGCTGTACGCAATGTAAAGTTTCACGCTCGTGTGCGTGCATGGTCAGAACGGGGAAATTGACGTTTAAAAATGCGCACCCACCATTATTAGTGAGTCTCCAGGACATTTATTCACAATTGACCAGGCGACAAGGGTTTAAATTAACTTGCAACACAGCAGAGTCAAATCCTAGTGATAGTGGAACCGTAATATGAATATTAAAAGGAGAACTATGAGGTGAGTGCTTTTCACTCACCTCATAGTTCTAGCCTACCTGTGACAATTAGACTGTCACAGGTCGGCTCAGTAGATTGGGAGTTGAGTGAACACATACCGGCGTTCGCTCACCTCTCGATCCTGTCACGGCTCTCTGCCGTGACAGGGGAGGGGCTGGTTTCCCCCCTCCCTGCTCCGATCCGCCAGCGCTGACTGGCGGAACGGATGGGGCGGGTACAGCTGGCTCTGCCTCTAGATAGGCAGAGCCAGCTGTCAGTCACGCAGCTGGGCGGATCCCGGCATAATTGTCGGGATCCGCTTCAGCGTCTCAGTATACCGCGAGCAGCAGCGCCGTATACTGAGCCTAGTGTGACGGGAGGACGCTAGTTTGTGTCCTCCCGTTACCCTAAGGAGAACCATGGGGAAAAGACTTAACCCCATAGTTCTCCTTTAATGCATGAAAATACATGTTTCTGGCAGTCTAAAGTCATTTTTAAACTGTACTAATTGAGCCTAAAGGAGTCCATATCTTTATAGTTGTTATAGAAGTCTCAACTCCCATTACCACACATCCGGGAAGAACTACTCCAAGGAAACAGGTAAGAAAATACATCTGATTGGCCAATGGGAATCTGAAACAATGGAACAGATCCCCAGCTGGTTTCAAGAAGTGTTATTAACTGCTAAATGATTCCAGTCCCATTGTTATAATATGGAGCCATAGTCCATTTTAGGTAGTAATTTATATGCCAGGGCGCCTGGCCTACAATAAATAATAATAGGAGGTACTGTAATAGAATGAGCAGTCACTGAGCCAAGAATACAATAATTGCAGCAGGTGCAGTCCATGTTGTTTCTATATTAAACGGTGTGGTTAGTGACCTAGTAAGGACTGACCTTTTCAGCAAAAAAACATTCCACAGTGAAGTACATTTGTCATCCAGCAAATGTAAAATTCATATAATCTAATTAAAAATAAAAACCAGAACACACACACTTTGGAGGCAAGTCACCAATAACCTTTTCAAAAGTACAGGAATCTCTGTTCCAAAACTTTATTTTTTTCTATCGCATTAATTGAGGGACAAGAGAAGTCTTTATCCTTGGGTTATACTGCTGCCTATAAGAGGACTGAACACTGGAAAACAAAAAAAAACCCCAAAAAACTGTAGAACGGCCCAGGATAACTCCCTCTGACTACCAGCATACCAAAATTTTTAGGTTAGGTTTAGGAAGATGGAAAAGTGCAGCTAACGTTTTGCTAGCATTTTGTTCCTCTAAGATTCTTCTCTACATTGCTGCTAAAGTTGGTGTCTACGATTACAGCTCTCCAACACAGCCAATTCTTAGCTTGGCCTTTGGAGTGCTTTGGCCAGAACCCACCTGGCTGGATGCTGCACAGCTAGCCTGGAAGTTACTGGGTTCCAAGTAAGGCGCTTTCCAGACTCCATTCTGGTATCAAGTTAGCCCCAGAGTGCTTTCCAGGTCCAGAGCTGTTGGCATTGCCGCAGGGCTTGCCCTCTCCCTTAAGACTTACTTCATGAATAGGCCATTTGGGCTGAGCATCAGGAGCTGCTTCATTTTCTTCGATTTCTGGGCACCTTTAAAACTTTCACTTTTAGCCAGTTCCCATAGTGGAAGGAATTAACACTGAGGGACTGAGCACTGATGATATCCTCTGGGTGGAATGTCATGTGTGCATGCTCTATGATATCTTTCCATCCATTCAGCATCAAGGAAGCCTCTTCTCCTTGATGCTCCTGATTAAACAGCTGTGTTTCACTCAAATCTACAGTCCATTCCTACTGCCCACCTAAACTGACTTTGGTGACCTCCAGCCATTTCCATAGTACTGTCTCATGTCTGTTGTCCTGACAAAGAACGGTGAGTGAAGCTGGCCATACACTAGTAGATTTCTGAACACACGTTTGTATGAAAGATCTGAAAGACACTTGACGAATGTCGATCGCAATTGTGTTTGATTTTAAAGCGGACCTTTACCCCTATTATTAAAACAACAAACACCTCTAGAAATGTTTAGTAATGACATTCTACAAATACATACTTCTAGATAATTGCCGGCTTTGTATTCTTTGTATATCTTATTTCTCTCTTCTTCCCCAGTTTTCTGACAGTGGCCATGTTTACTAAAGGCAGATTACTAGCGCACCATTTACGTCATTGATTTTTGGCACATGTGACCAGGACATGTGACCAGGACACATCATCTCAGGGGAGAAAAATGTCTTTCTCTGAGATCTCCCAGCAATGATCTGCTGATAACAAGGCAATCCCAGTGTGCATTGCTTTGCCAAACCGAAGTAATTTTGCATTTTCAAAGCAGGAAGTGAATGCTCTGCAAGCCTATGTATTTCCCAATCCCAGCATTATTAATCATCATACATGGATGGATGCATTGGTTGAATAAGATTTTTGAGTGTAAAGGTCCGCTTTTAACATTTGATTTTGGAATGAATGGAATGAATGGAGCTTCCTGAACAAAAGCCACATTCACTGTTAGAATTTCATTTGTCTGAGAAAAATGTTCCCATCCTGCTCTGCGTTTTTTCTTCACTACAGTCGAAATTGATGGTCAATTCGACCCCATCAGCTAATAGAAAGTTGAATGAATGTTCTTTCGTACGAACATTCTTTCGAAAATCTAAGCAGTATATGGCCAGCTTAAGTGTTGTCATGCTAGGACTGGCAGAATTAGAAGGGGAATTATGTGTTACTGGCAGAATTAAAAGGTGCAAATAAAAGGTACAATGAATGCAGGCACCTCATCTAAGGACTAGTAAGCTGCATTATTTATGTTTTGGGTTTATATACGCTTTTAACGCAGGGACTTGCTGGCACTACAAAGTGTATGCACTTCAGCAGTAGTTTTACCTTGGGTACTTATTATGCCATAGCAGACAGTGTAATACACAACTCAAATACATACAAAGGTAATTTCCTAACCAGGCAAAAGATAGTTTTATTAACCCAGTCCAGTGATCTAAGCACTCTGCTTTAAGATAAAGGACATACACTTTCATGATTAATGACATACACATTGATAACAGATAAGAACAGTATCCACACTGGCTTGATATTATGGTAATTATAGATTTGAGTCACTTAAAATCACTTACAGGGTGGGCTGCTTTTTTTACAGTCAACTTACAAGCCACCCTTGACGAAGCAAGATTTACAGTAGCAGCTGTGAGGGCTGACAGTTCACATTGGGTCAGAAGTATTAACGTTTCCCCAATCCCTGACGCTCTTGCATCCTGGACAGCTAGAGGTCTGCAGAATCAGCTACAAATGTAAAACCTTTCATATCTACATTTGGATTATGAGGGGGCAGGTTTCTGCCTAAATAAAGAAAAATTGTGTTAAGACTCCATGGTCCTCATATATGAAAAACAGAAAAAAAAGAAGATTCATTGCCAAGGGCCAGCTACGATATGAAAAAAGATTGGTAGGAATGAACACAGTCACTTTCCTTAGAAATTGTTGGCTACTGACTTGTTGCTATAAATTGTTTGCCAAATGCCATTCTCTAATTGGCACACTAGTTCCAAGACAGTGAAGGAGCGTCTATGTAGCTTCAAATTACGTTACTGCGGCGGACCTGCTATGCAGAATGTCCCTTTTTCAGAGGATTCAGACAGAAGTTCAGCTTTATAACAGGTGTGGAAGCTGTCCTCTGGGCACAAAAACTTGCATTTAAAAATGTTCAATAGACATTTATGCAAACCCAAATAATACCATGCAAACTTAGTTTTGGCATCACTGTTCTCCATATAGCTTGTGCAGAGAGCAGAGTTGTGGAAGGGACCCAGTAATTAACCCCCCCCAAAAAAACATCAAAGGGGTAGATCAAGCAGAGTGTGTGGCCTGCAGCAAAAGCTTAATCTAAAAAAACAGACATTTGTCAAATAAATATATTCGACAACTTCATAAGCTGCATCCAACTGTCCAGTGAATAAGAATTCTTTAGATATACAGGTGAAACTCGAATAATTAGAATATCGTGCAAAAGTAATTGCAGTAAGTGCTGCAAAAGGGGCCCAAACCAAGTACTGAGTACATATGCATGCTTGTACTTTTCAGAGGTCCGATATTGTTCTATGTACAATCCTTGTTTTATTGATTGCATGTAATAATCTACTTTTTTGAGGTTGTGGATTTGGGGTTCTTGGGGTTTTCATGAGCTGTAAGCCATAATCATCACAATTATGACAAATCACGGCTTGAATTATCTTGCTTTGCATGTAATGAGTCTATCTCATATATTAGTTTCACCTTTTAAGTTGCATTAGTGAAATAAGTGAACTTTGCACGATATTCTAATTATTTGAGTTTCACCTGTACAGGCAGTCCCCGGGTTATGGACGTCCGACTTACAAACAATCCGTACTTACGAACCAGGTCGGAAGCCGCCGGTACATTTAGGAGGACTGTGGCTGCAGCGGCCTGTGTCCCGGCTCCTGCCCCCTGCCTCCTCTTCATTGCAGGCTGGCAGCCATACCCAACTTGCCATTGGATATTGTAAAATGCAATAGCAAGCTGGCTATTGTACCCGCCTACTGCTTGCTGTCAATCAGCATGGGAGGACCTGATAGAGAACTTTCTCCTTCAGGCTCCTTCTCTGCTGATTGACAGCAGGCAGTGGGCAGATGCAATAGCCAGCCTGCTATTGGTTATTGCAATTTGAAATATTCAATAAAAGGCTAGCTACTGTTCCCAGCATTAAAATAAAAAAATTAAAAAAAATTAAAAAAAGTTAAAAAAAAAGAAAAAAAACATATTAAAAAGACAAAAAAATTAAAAAAAGTTAAATAAAAAATGAAAATAAAAAAAGTAACGTTTTTTTAAAAAATAAAATTAAAAATAGAAAAAACAAAACGTGACCCCTCCCTATGCTATCCAAAACTAAATAATGTTTTTTGGCTGGAGTTACACTTAAAAAATGTGCCTGTTCCGACTTGCATACAAATTCAACTTCAACAGTACAAACCTAAAGTCCCTATCTTGTATGTAACCCGGGGACCGCCTGTACTGAGGGGAATTTATCAAAATCTGGAGCAGTTGCCAACGGCAACCAATCAACATCTCTCTTCAGTTTGCTCAGGTAAGAGTTGAAAATGAGACAGAGAAGCTGATTGGTTGCCATGCAAATCTGCTCCAGATTTTGTCTGCTCCAGTTTTGATAACTTCCCCTCACTGTATTTCTGATATATAGGGAAGCAAGCCAATCATAACTCGTGCAGTTCGCTCCTGGATCGCATACATGTAGCGAGGTCGTTTTCTGGGGCTGGAAGGGGAGTGTTGGTGTCATACATGTCAATGGCACTGCAGACACGCGCCTCCCGCCCCCCGCACGCACCAGAACGCGGTGTACAGGAATTCCCTCCGTTCCAGGGCAGTGAGATCTGAAAAAATGTTGCATGCACTATTTTTTCATATCGCACTGCACTGGAACGGAGGGAATTCCTGTACCTCACGTTTCGGTGGGGTGTCTGCGGTGCCATTCACATGGCTCGGCAGAATGTCACCGACACTTCCCCCCTCCCGCCCCAGAATGCTTATGCATGCGATCCAGTGCGTTGCAGTCGCGAACTGCACCTGGACGCACTAGATATGGAGTGACTGGGCCCTCAATCAACCTTTATTTACTGATCTTCACTAGGTCTTCTAAGTCAATTAATCTGAAAGAACAAGATCGCTTCTTGTCTAGAGCAACCAAGCAGCTGTCTACATACGTTCTCCCATACAGCACTGGGGCAATCTGGTTGGTTGCTATCGAAAGCAACAGCAGCTTTTATTTTAGACACTTTAGCTTTATTTTAAAGAGCTTACAGATAAAAGTCCTCACTAATGTTCCTAAGGTATGTAACTTTAACATGGTCCTACAAATAAATGTCAGTTGTACTACAGCTGTATAGCTGCAATAACTATGGCCGTGAAGGCAATTAAGTAAACAGCAAAATACAGCAAAAGCAAGAATTAAAGTCCCATTCCTACTGAGTTCTGAGCTTGAGTGTAAGGTGCTATTTACATGATTAGGTTTCCAACACATTAACACTGTGTTCCTTAGATCATGATCAGAGGGCCTCTGCCAAGATCACAACATGGCTCCAAACCATCTGCTGCCACTCTGAGGTGCCTGAGCCCTGAACACTTCAGGCATCCCATAATGCTCACTGCAATCTCATATCCTGAGGCCAGGGGACAATTATATAAATCCACAAGTAAGAGTTCTAGCAATTGTAAAGGTAAGGCCTTGTCAATGAGTAACCTGGATGTATACAAATAAACCTAAATGTATAAGAGATTTTTTTTGTCCAACGGTGTCTCCTAATAGAAGGGGTGCTGAAGAAGATTACTTTATAATCCAACACAAACTGATTACAAACTTCAGAAAACATCTAAACAAGGTAATAAAAAGTTGAAACAAAAATCATGGTCATCTCAGTGATTGCAGTATAGTCCACAGAAAGCCTAAAAACAAAGGTATCCGTTTTGTATCCAATCAGAGCCATAGTGCAAAAAGGCCAAAATACTCCACAAAATGATGAGATGAATGCACCAGCTTTCAATTTCTGTTGATACGCCCAAATGACAGGCAAAATGTCAACACTTTCAGGTAGTGTCTGAACGTGTCAGGTCCCATCCACCGCTTACATTCACTATTATGGTCAGCCTCAATGGCCAATAAGACTGTGCCGGAATTACCAAAGCTGTGCCTGTCACCTCTGACAAGTCCAATGGATATCCCACTGCAACTGCCTACCCGCAAACCCTGTAAGGATGGGTGCTGAAATGACTGTGGATGATGCAGCTCAGATCAATTATCAGTGATAGTCGATGCTGGGTCTCTCCGATTCTTTATACAATGCAGGCAGATCATAGCTGTTGCAGGCCGGCAGGGGGCTGTACTCAACTTCCTGAAAACATCAGAGCACCCTGCTTCAGTACTTTTCTCAAGAGCCCGTAGCCCTGGTGCAAGCAGTGGGCCGGCTCTTGGGAGGAGTTATGGAAATATAAAAAAAGGCCCTGAAGGGGAGATATCAGTATGAAAGAGTGGGAGTTTTTTTTAGCTTAAAATGGGCTTTCAGTGCAGTGCGTTTTGATGCGTTCCGTTGCTATCAGGTGCAACTAATATGTGGCAAGCAGAATTTTTCTGACTGCATCAGAACTGACTGCACTGACAGATTTTGATGCAGCTGCCGGAATCACGTGACCACACAGAAGCACATGCAGGAGCTTCCTGGTAACTAGCTGCTGGGAACGACATAAAATTGCAAATTATAATAAGCTGCGTAGACTTTTGGTACAGTTACAACATTTCTTGAATATCACTACCAATCCCTTTAGTCTTATTTCACTTACTGCTTAAAACAGCATTACAAAGGTTAATGCCTGCTTCTGCAACATGTCAGTTTAAAAGATCGGTTCATTAGGAATAAAAGGTTTGGTTGAAAGCTGGTATGGTAAATCACACCATTACATTTCATATCTATAAAGGCACTCAGAGAATATATATATACCCAGGGCCGGATTTACTCCCCCTGCCACCCCAAGGCCAGGTTTTTTTTTTTAAATCAATGTAATTTTTTTTCCACCTAACTTTATTGCTATCACACAGGAGATAACAAGCCCCTGTGTGGTAGACGGCTACTTCCTCCGGCGTCAATCCACATTAACAGGACGCCGGAGGAAGTATCTGACAGCTGGGGGGAGTTGCGGCGCGCCGTGATTGGCCAGCGGCCGCACACTACGGAGCAGGTGGGCGGAGCCTCGGGCTGCCCCGTCGTGATTGGACGGCGGCGGACCGTAGTGTGCGGCCGCCGGACACCTTACACCGGCGCCCGCAACTTCCCCACAAGATTACCGCTGCCGCCCCTCTGTGCTCTGCCACCCCGAGGGAAATCCGGGCCTGTATATACCCCTGAATTCCCACCATCTCCCATAGTCATTATAATGGGTCATATTGGTCCTGTAAATTTAATTTAAAAGGACATCTAGCATGATGGAAATACTAGGGCTGACACCAATAACTGCCCTGAAGATGTAATCCCTACTGTTTCTGGCTTTAATACTTTGAGTAACTGAACTGGAAACAGGCATGCAGCATGCGAAGTCTGAGATCCTGCTCCATATGCCTGTTCTAGGCAAGCGAATCAAATAAAAACCAGAAACAGCCAAAGTACTAGCATTTTCAGTAGCTGCTCAGCCATAGCAGTTTAAGCATTTCTGTCTATACTCTAAAGCGGGGTGGTTGTTTTAACCCCTCTTTTGGAGCCCAGCAATAGTCTCCTGTGAGCCCAGGGGGGCTAAATGGAGTACCCACAGGCAGGGGCGTAACCACAGATCATGAGGCCCCATTGCAAAATTTTGATGGGGCCACCCCGCAACCTCCCTACTGTCAATGATATTAAAGTCAGGTAGCAGGAGAGCTGCCTGCAAAGTCCCCCCCCCCATACATCTGATGTCAGGTCTTCTTGATTAATAATGTCAGTGTCAGAAGCAACTGCTGCAATCCTTATTGGGGCCCCCTTGCACCCCCAGGCCCCATAGCAGCCGCATGGGCCGCTATGGCTATTGTTCCGCCAGTGCCCACAGGGGGCAGGTCCTTGCCACCCTCGGCTCACGGAGGTGGGTTTAAATGATGTGCAGCGTTATTCAACCCTAAAGAGGACTAGTGCTGGAATGCAGATCAGCAAGGGACAGTGCTAAAAAAAGAGAGGGGATACTGCAGCCAGAGCTTTTTTTTTACAATTTTACTCATGCTGGGCAATTCATTTTTCGCTTCAGCAGGAGGAGTAGCTTTATATTTATTTCACATGGCAGAGAGTTTATCATCAGGTAGGGCAGCGAAGTGTTCATGGCCAAAAACTGTGATGCAAACAAAAACCCCACTGGAGTCAGTTATTTCAGTTGCTCTTGGACTAATTTATATGTGCACTAGTGATCTGCATACAAGGTGACCAGACTGGGCAAAGTATATCTCTCACGAGTTGGTGATATTAATAGGTCCCAAGTGGTCTGGTAGGGAAAGGGGGGAGGGGGGAG
>NW_017306846.1:0-16512 GCF_000935625.1 Nanorana parkeri | reverse complement strand
CGTCTAACAAAACACTTTTCTGTTTTTTGTATGCAGGTAAAGGCTTCTAAACCACACTGCAAACATAGGAAAATACTAGGATCACATTAAACAATCAAGCAGTGTCACATGAATGATGGATTAGTTAAGTAAATATGTTTTTCTAATCCAATTAATAATTCATTTTTATAAATGGGAAAAATGTAATTATGTGTTAAAAGAAATATATGCCAATAGTACATACCTTTGTCTGCATTGCCATTGATTTTAGGTTTGAAGTCATCAACTTGTATGCCTGTGATCACAAAAGATGATTAATTTCCAACAGGTCCAGCATAGATGGCACATTTTTTTAAGCATTTCACAAGTACTGTAACATTCTAAGTCTCGAAGAATCAAACTGTGAATGTATTACAACACTGCCATCTGCTGAATCACAATAAGGATTACACATTTTTAATAAGAACATTAAAACATTTTATTACATGGTCTCCCATAATGCACAATATAGTCCAATGACGTCCAGGTATTCGGTACAGAGAGTAGCTCCCTTTTGACTGAATGCAGAGCACTCTTATTTACTGCTAGAAAACGAAGGGGATAGGGGGGGGGAAACAGCAAAGTATTCAGTAATTACCATAAAAAAAACATTTTTACTTGCAGCCACTGGAACAAAAAATGTATACTATATATAAAAATAAATATTGTATATTGAAACACCTTTCCTGGTTGTGCGTGTACACCAGCCTCTCTCAACCAGGGTGCCGTGACAGTCTGGAGTACGTCCTGGCCTCCTCGGGGGTGCTTCAAACTTTTGTGGTAGTGGGACTGTGATGTTGGGGGGAAATTAAGACTGATGTGAAGGGGGCTCTGATGTTAAAGGGGAATTCTCATGTGAAAGGGGGAACTCTGATATGAAAGTGGGGCTCCTGGTGCAAAGGGTGCACTTCGATTTGAAGGGGGGGTCTACCTTAAAATCCATGACATTTTAGACTGGAGTCCCTTGTTATTTTTTTTATAAATTTGAAAAGGTGACCAAAAATAAAAATAAAAAGGGAGAAAGGCTAGTGTAGACTACATAGTCAAACATTTGTGGACACCGGACCTTCACACCAATCTCTTGTTGAACATCCCAATTCCAAAACCGTTGACATGAATATGGGTCAGCCCCCACACATTTAATACAATTGGATGACCAGTGAAACGTCTTCAAGAAAAATACAGCAAGTACAGTTGCCTTGACTTATTTTTTTTTTTTTTACAGATATACCATGACCTGGATGAATGAGAACCTTCACAGACATTTTGAGCAAAGACAAGCGTAAGTAGTTAGCCCAATGGCCCCCCAGGTGTAATCTCTCCCCCTACAACACAATTGGCTACAACAAAAACAAGGAATACCGGGGATTATGAGAGATATGACACCATGGCTTGAAGTTTGATAGAAACAGCAACATATTTGTATTTCTACATATTTGTAAATAACATGTGTTACAATGTACATACAAACAAAGATTAAATAAAAATGGGGCAACAAGCAGTTGTGACCAAATTTAACAGCCACCTTGCTGTCTCCAACGGTGGGCTAACATCTCCGGCTCCTATGCGAGCATAGGAGCCGAAGATGTCAGCCCATGGGTGGGAGACAGCAAGGTGGCTGTGATGAATTGGATCCTGGACCTTTACTATAACCCTCTACCTCATAACAAGCAGATGCAAGGTGTGTGGATGTTGGAGCGTAAGAACACTACAAGACAGATATAGGCAGTCCCATCCTCCAGCTTGGACGTGCAGTCCCTCCCTCCTACTGCGCCCCTGAGGTCTCCCTGGGACATAGAGATAATAAGCAACAAAAAACATAAAACTGAACGGGATCTTTCAGCCGGAGGATTTGTATCCCCCACAATTCATACAGAGAGTTCGACCTTCCTAAACCCACTCCAAATGGGTGGGTAGGTCACAATCCCCTGAAGAAGCCAAGTTGCGAAACGCGTAGGGATTGGACATATACAATGTATTGATTTTCAATGGTTTTGTTTATACATGCCTAATGAGTATACGATCTCGGTTTGAACATTGTTATATATTTTCTTTTCTCTTTTACATTTGGTCGCAACTGCTTGTTGCCCCATTTTAATTTTATCTTTGTTTGTATGTACATTGTAACACATATGTTATTTACAAATAAGTAGAAATAAAAATATTTTGCTGTTTCTATCAAACTTCAAGCCATGGTGTCATATCTCTCACAAACCCCGGTATTCCTTGTTTTTGTTGTAACCTTCATAGACATACTGCTTAACTACAGTTAACAGGCACGCCTTTGCTTTACCCGTACCCTCACTCACAGTGCTAGTCCTGATCATTCCTGAGGGCATGGAGCAAACAGCCCTCAGGAGTGACAATCACTGGTAACCCCCTTGATTTTGGCCATCTTATGGGAGAACCATCACTGCTGCAAGCTACTGGAGATGATAATTTACCCTCTCATCACTTGGAAAAAAAACAACTTATGTTAATAACATAACTACATACCAACACCTATTGTGATAGTTTGTGTCCGATTGTTCTATGAATCAAAGACAAAGTGGTGCTCGGCCATATTTGCTGTTAACCAACAGGATAACTTGCTTGGGCATGTTACTGCGGTGGGTCCTCTTTCCCATTTGGATCAGATGTCCTTTACTAGGTTTGTAAATGTAGCTCATGCTGCTGTTCCTGCTCCTCCCCGCAGCTCTGTGCACTGTAGCTCTCAGTTACCAACAAATCAAGGCACAGTAACAGGTTTTTTACACCATGTCCATTGAGCTGTGTTTTTCTGCACACCAACGCACATGAATGGTGTGAACAGCGCACATAGAACACAACCGTAGGTGGGTGAAAGTAGTAAGCTGCATTTTTTACAGTCCCTACAACCTCTGTGCAGTCTGTGCACAATACCTCTCCATGTGCTGGTATAGCTGAATGGGAAGTAGCAGACAAAGCAGCCTCTTTTTCTCCTCCCTCCTATGTGCACATTGTGTATATCCGTGTAGTCCTGCAACATTACTCTCTGTTCAGTAAAGCCATAACATAGAGAGGGCTATTACACAGACTGCATAGAGATGGGGAAAAGGAAGCCAGGTCATTAGGCCGCATTGTCACTACCATAGGAGGATTGAGTATTTACAGCCACAGTTTGAGTGGAGGAGCACAGTGTGAATTGATAAGCAGATGGAAGAGTGCAATGCACGTTCTCCCTGCAATTGTTACCAAATGTAGTGTTTTGCGCAACTCAACTGTGGACTTCAGCCCCGGGAAAGACAGGGGAGTCTACTCGCTTGTCTCAACCTGCAAATCTGCCCACATCACCAAGAGCCTGCCTAAAGACACAGTCTCTGGGTCCTTCCTCCCAGCTCCTGATTGCTTTTGAATTTTTCAGCCCCTGAGATTACATTTGAGGGGCTATGAAAGTAGAATATCAATGTCCAAGGGCGAGATAAGGGGAAAAAAAAAACACTGGGAGATGGTTTGGAGCGTTACGATTATTGACCGCTGCTGCCCAGAGTTGAGTTTAAAGCTCAGCTCCAGCTTGAGACCAATTGTGCCCCCTTTTTATACACAGGCTAAACCCCACAGTTTTCAGGCCAGTCACATGATGCCTCAGGTATTTCCTCTTGGTGCTCATGTAATAAAATGTGGATACTGTTTTGTGCAATATAATGTGAGCCCAGGCTTGTGTTATGATGTACCCTCAGGGACGTATCCATAATGGCCTAGGCCCAAAGAAAGGGGGGCAGATAACCTGGACCAGTACTGGATCACATAGCATGGAGTCTCCAGGACACACCACCAGAGAGGTGTGGTGAGTATTTTAACAAAACATTTTTTCAATTTGGCAATCTATGCATAAAAATAAAAAAAAACCTAAAAAAGGGGGGTATGGTTAGGCTTAAAGTTGCATACAGGAGCAGCATTAAGACATCACAATCAAGACTGCACTTTAAAAAAATGTAATAGCATTTTTAAATGGTAAAATGTACCCGACTGATATCTGCTTAAATCAGTAATTATTATTTAATTATCAAATGAGGTATCTTAGACGGTCCCAATGTAGCACCAATATTTTTTTTCCTATCTACATATAGCACTTACCCAGACTGTTGTGATCCTTAAGTGTTTTCTCCTGAAGCTGTTCTAAGCGTACTGAAAGCAGAATTCCAAAAATAAAAAAAAATGGCAAACCAAAAAAAAAGGAAAAGCAACAAGCAGATTTGGGAACTGACCTTGTAACGCAGTGAGACGCTCATTTGTGAAGTCATTGTCCGCCTGCAAGGCCTCAATCTTTGCTTGGAGTTCCTGCTCCTTTTCCTCCATTTCTTCAATCTTCAGCTGTAATTCTTTCTTCTCTGACAGCCCCTTCTGCTGGATTTCTTCTTGCCGTCCTTCAGCCGCCTGTCAAGAGGGAGTGTTACTAGTAAGTGACAGACATTGCACTAGTTATCAGTCATGGAATAAACTGGCAAACGCAAAATTACATTTTCATTGACCGCTCAAAATGTCAAACAGGAAGTGCTACAGGGTGACAATTTAACAACACTACAGGGATCTGAAGTGGAGGACCAGTTATTTACGTTATATTGAAATGTCATATACATATTTGCACAGTAAGACGAGTTTAGATAAACCAAAATAACCTTTCAGTATTCTTTTGAGCCAAGAAAATCACAACCCATGCAAAAACCAACTCAAACATAGGGAGAAAAGACAAACTACATACAGATTATATATATATATATAATATATATATACATAATATATATACACACACACACATACACACAAACATATACACACACAGGCTCCCCCAACCACCTTAGCTAGTATACCCAAAGACAAAGCTTAGATGTAGCATTTGTTTTTCACACTGCCCTCTTTCTAAGTTTCCCTCTCCACTTCATCACTATGGAGTGTGTAGTGGCCCTTGTGCAAATCAGAATAGGTACCAAAAGGAAGAATGTCAGTAAACTCTGCCCACAGAGCGAAAAGCCAGGCAGTATAGAGGGGACCACACTACACCTATGGTATATCTTTGGGTTTACTAGCCAAGAAGGGAGGGAGAACCCATATAGGGTTTTGAATTTAAAAAGGTACATCTGTAATTAAACAGGCATAGGCTCCAGAGTTGTAATCTTAATTACGGCATTGCTGCCATGAAAGCATAGGAGTACAAAGTTTACTGGCTGCATGCTTGCTCCAGGTCAGTGATTCACTAGCTAGTAAAAAAAAAAGCACTCATGACAGCCTTGGAGAAAGCACATTGTAAGAATAAGTCACTAATGGTAGCTCCCAGGTTTCCATCTTCTCTTCCCATTAAGTTATGATAAAATGTGTCTGTGCTTGTAAACGTACAGTTATTTCCACAGCACTGCTACAAAATACATTCAGATATTACCATTCTCACTGATTCAAATACTAAATAGCTGCTGTAAGAATAATTTACAGTAAACTGCTCCATTAAGTCACACAGATGGTTTCTGCCTCCCACAGTTTCTCAGTTTTATAAAATCAGAAACAACAATCTCAGATTAACACACAATACCACCTACATAATCTGTCCGTTTATGTCACCCATTCAAATATAATGGCACTCTATAACCTCCATTAACTGAGTTTAGAAAGGCTGTAGTCATTTTCTGTTTACAAGAGGGTATTGTACCACTACATCGAGTCACTAAGATCATTTGTGGGATTTCAATGGAAATACACTTAAAGTGACACTAAACTCAGGAGTTAAACCTTAAAAAGGCATTCAAGTACCTTAACTATTAGCAAAAATGTATCTTATGTGTGTATCACTCGGCTTTAGATCCTCAAATCTGAATCGGTGCCAACACTGTCCTACCTTCTGGAGGGTGGCTACTTTTGTTCCCCATGGTCCCTGTGTGTGTTGTAAAGTAGTCACCGCTCCAAGCTCGCTCCGATGGACTACAATCTTATGTTTAGTTTCCTAGTTTGTGATAAAATGATAGTCTATCATGGGAGTGAGCTTGGAGCGTTGGCAACTTCACAAAACACACAGGGACCATGGGGAACAAAAGTAGCCACCCTCCAGGAAGGACGGTGTCAGCACCAATTCAGAGATGATTTGAGGAGCTATAGCTGAGTGATACACAAATAAGATACATTTTTGTTAATCGGCAAGGTACTTGAATGCATTTATAAGATTTATCTGCCGAGTTTAGTGTCCCTTTAAAGCTCAAACAGACTGTACATGCTGAATTATCCATCTACAAGGACACCCCTGTCCTTTTTACTTTTAGTTAAAATAGTTCTTAAGAACATTCCCAACTACACAGCCATATCAGAGCTCAGACTATTATACTATTTGGTTAAAAGTTTGTGGGCACCAAACGTATACGAGCCTGTTGGAGATCCCAATCTAAAACCATGAGCATCATTGAAGTTGTGCCCTCCTCACCCATTTGTGGCTTTAAAAGCCTCCACTCTTTTGGTAAGGCTTTCCACCCAATGTACAGTGCGACTGTGGGTATTTGTGCCCATTTAGCCAAAAGAACATTTTTTGTGGTCAGGTACTGATGTTGGATGAGAAGACCTGGCTTGTAGTCAGTGGTTCAATTTTACAGGTGTTCAATTTCATCTAAAAGGTCTGGGCTCTTTGCAGGCCACTTGAGTTCCACCACAACAAACCTGTTAAATGATGTGTTAATGGAGCTGGCTTTGTGTGCAGTCAGGCCTTACCCAAACTGTTGCCACAAAATTGTAAGCACACAATCTTATACAATGTCTTTATATACTGTAGCATGGACATAACCCTTCACTGGAAACACCTGAACTCAATGCGGAGGGGGATTAACATACTTGTGGCCATTTACCATAAATCCAAAGAGTCAGGGCATGACGAGAGGCTTAACCAGTGTAATCTCTATTTGTCCAGGTCTCAGTGAAGCAGAAACGTGCAGAAAAATAGAACACACTGTCCATTCTTATTTCTTAAATAAATATTCCAAGTCTGAATCTTTCACAACACCTGTGAAATACCTTTAGTTTGTCAGCGAGATCTTTAATTTCATTTACTGCCCCATTGTATTTGTTGGCCAGTTCTCGCAATTCTTCTTGTGTGCGTTCGTTCATCTCCTTCAGATGGGTACATTCATCTTCTGTGTTACTCAAACTTCTCTGCAATTGTCAGACAAAACATTATGTCCCTCTCAAATATTGACAGTCCACTTACAATTCACCACTTCTCACAACAGCTTTTATATTTTGGATGAGGCAAGGGTTGAGTCAGACAGACCATTAATGACTAAAACCAGTGAGAGTCACACTCTAGACCATGGCCTATTTTTGCAGTAAGGCATGCAACTTTCATCTATATCAAAGAATGTCTCAGGGCTATGCTGGACATGTACAGGCTGGGCAGCTAAGGCCTTATTCTATAAGAGGCATGTCAAGCAAATAGCTGAAATATGTATATGGGAATCGTCTTTCCTGGTTACCACTCCAGTAGCAGAAAAGCAAGATAAGTTTAACCTTCGGCCCGCGTCAGCACACTTACAGTCAGCACATATGCAATGCAGAGAAGCTTAACAGGCACCTATTGCTGGTGATCACCCCACCTACCCACTGCTGTGCTGATATAAAAACAAAATTCAGGTGCTTACACTAGATTATTTAAGAATACGTTTAATGTTTTCCATAAAAGAAATAAATGACTGCACATTCTTTAAATATCTGCTCGGAGTTTGGTATTTCAAGGATACAGGCTAATTATTTACAGGGAATATTTATAACTTGAACTTGTAGTATTTCTTTAAAGGCCCTTTAAAGTGCTGTCCTTATGCAACAGCGATAAAACAGAAGATAAGAAAAAAGTAGACAACATGCTCGTTTCATTTTAGCTGAAGCTGTGTTACAGAGACAAAGTGAAAAGCTGATTAAGTCCACTGCTCCCAATCAATAAATTACAGCAACCACCCTGAGAATGTTTACCTGTTTGCTTTAACATTTCCCCTCCAGATCCATGTCCTCATTTTGCTCAACCTACTTCTTCACGGAAGCCGAGGGTACTTTCTGTGTGGGGCAGGTGCAATGATTGGATGCTTGGCCAGAGGTACCTAAAGAGAGTCTCTGCCTCACACAAACCGCAAGCTCGACTGAAGCAAAGAGGTGAAGTATCAAATAAGGAACTTGAGATCGGATCTTTAGGGGCACCAAACTAGATAAAGGGAGCAGTGGACCTCAAGTTCATTTTGACTGCAGAATTCATAACTCAAACACAAAGACCTCATGACACGTATCCTGTATATAGTAAAGCTCTACTCCAGACAAATATTCCTGATTGCTAAAAAGGGAGCATGGAGTCGGCTTCGTGGTTGGCCAGCTTCCCAATCAATCGGAAAGCTGGGTGAAGAGTCATTACACACGGCTCGGGTTCCTGATTGGCCAGGAAGCCGGCTCTATGCTCCCTCGTCAGCAATCAGGAAGCCGGGCGCCGTGTAATGACTTGCTGTCCGGCTTCACTGTTGGTCTGGTGCGGTGAAGGAGTCCGGCGGTGCGGGGGAGGAGTCAGCTGTCAAAATAGATTGACCTCTCCTCCCCGCTTAATACCCTATGACAACAAGTCAGGATGGAAAGCGGGTACAAGCAGTCAGTGATCGCTGACTGCTTGTAAATAATTGAGGACAGAGTCATTGGTCATTATATATCATTGGTTCGACCTCATCTGGAGTACGCGGTCCAGTTCTGGTCACCAGTACTAAGAAAAGATGTCCTTGAGTTGGAAAAAGTCCAGCGGAGGGCAACCAAACTAATTAGGGGTATGGAGGACCAGAGCTACGAGACAAGGCTACTAAATTTAAACATGTTCACATTGGAGGTGAGGAGATTAAGGGGGGATATGATCTCCATGTACAAAATGTTCAATGGTGGTAGCAACATTAGCGATAAACTGTTTAAAATTAACTCCGTTACAAAAACTAGAGGCCACCACCTAAAATTGGTGGAAAAAAAATTCCAGCACAAGGGGCGAAGGGGGTTCTTCACAGTAAGATCAGTTAGGGTCTGGAACTCACTGCCACAGACAGTGATTTCAGCAAAGAATGTGGAATTGTTCAAGAAACTTTTGGACGATTTCTTAAGGGACCGTAATATACAGGGGTACAGGTACTCCTAGAATGAGATCCTAATAGGTTGGACTTGATGGACTAATGTCTTTATTCAACCTCAAATACTATGTAACTATGTAACTATGTATGTTTACTGTGTCCCCAATTATGAATGAACACAAAGTGATATATATCACTTCCTGTTCATTCATGATTGTGTACATGGTAAACATACAATCTCCACAAGTGATGAACAGAAACACTCAGTATAGAGGATTCCTGTTCATTATAACAGGGGCTGCAGAATAAGAGATTGAGGACTCTGTGTCCTCAATCTCTTTTTCTATATTAAAAGGGAAATATCAGGGGTCTATTTAGACCCCTGGTATTTCCCCAGAGCACCTGACAGTGAAGTGAAAAAAAAAAATATTTCAAAAAAAAGTTTAAAACTTTTTTTTTTAGAAAAATTAAAAAAGGTTAGGGAAAAATTTTTTTGGCTTCGGCCTGACGTTTTTTAAATTTTCAGTATCGCTTTCAAAATGTAGTTTCGGTGCACCTCCAATATAGATACCTTAATACTTCTAGCAGAAGACATATTCCTCACTAGCAGCATTGTATCTACTACAATTGTGGCAGCCCTTCTTTGAACACAGACCTCATTGTTGTGTCGGTCTATTTGCTCAGTACATATTGGATAGAAGGGGGATTAGGAGTTGATATCATTGATTAGTGAGTGCACTCTGCCATATGTCTGAATTTAAATTGCAGGTACACTGTAGTATAGTGACAGAGCTCTGAATAAACTAGGTGAATACCTCCACTTCAGACAGCTTCCGCACAACCTCGATCTTTTCTTGTAGAACTCGCCTCAAAGACTCTTTGGCTGTCGTCTCATAGTTGTGTTTGTCTTCTTGTAACGCTATCAGCTCTTTCCGAATGCCATCGTCTGTCTGATTCTGCAAAATAAAGTTCATTTCTGTAAAACAGCAACTGTTAAACAATATGGCATCCAAATTCACAGAAGAGGCCCATACTTGAAATTTATGATGACCTGATTTAGTAGCCTTGAACCAAGACAATACCACTGACCAATACAAACACTATATTCATAAATACACAAGCAAATGTATTTATTTATTTATTTTTATTTCCTCATCAAATAGTGTAAGTATCCTTATATAATGGCTATGATCACTTTTTAAACCTGAGATCCCCAAAAATGCAATAAATACATTTAAATAACATATTCACAGCTTTATATAATAGTTTGTTAAAGCCCATTTCCAGCCAAAGCTTCTTTTTTGTTTTGGACAGAATGCAAAAGGGTTACCACTTCTATCAGGTTTTATTTGCAGTTCTGTTTACCCACTGGGGAGTTTTCCCCGATTATCCATCAGGACGGGAAGTAATAGGAAATTTCTCCAGTCGGGATACAGTCTGGAAAACCATGTTTTTGTCCAGTAATAAAAAATAAAACAAAGGGTTAGAATATTTGTCATATTATTAGAATTGCGGTTTTCCTGTTCCAGTGACAACCATTTCCCTAATTTCTGTTTCACAGGGACAAGCTGTGAAATCGACAAATCGTAGACAAACCATAGTTTTGGCTGGAGTTGAGTTGTAACGGATAAACAGCAAAGCAGCGTTTGTATGGGTAGGCAAACTGAGTTATATATAGTGTTATGACAGATTTCAGATTTCTGCAAGCATACAACAAATTCTTTACTGTGCAGCATTCAAAATATGCAGCCATTAAAAAAAAAAAAAAAAAAAAAACAAGCGTTGTCATTGGGTTATAATCTCCATTAATGATATATCTGTTAAGCAGACAGAGTGGCCTCAGTTGATAAGCACATTGAGGGGAATTGATCAACACTGGAGCAGACAAAATCTGGAGCAGTTGTGCATGGCAACCAATCAGCGTCTTTCAGTTTGGTTAGTTAAGATATTTGGAAATGAAGAGAGAAGCTGATTGGTTGCCATGCAGAACTGCTCCAGTTTTGATAAGATTACCCTCATTATATATTGTTCAATTAAAACCCATTTGTACAATGACATACACAGCTGTACAAGGCTTACTCCACCACATACTAAAAAAGGGTTCATATGCGACCCCCAACGAATTGCCAAGTATGCCACCATACCCCCTTCATAGTAATCAGCAATTATTTTAGTACCAGTATGACTTCAAACGATGTCAATAGGTTGGTTTTATTTTATAGATAGCTGGGAACAGAACAGGTGACAGAAAATCTTGAGAGATTATATATATATATATATACATACATATACATACACACACACAGATCTATATATACATAGATATAGATCTAGATCTATAGATATAGATACACAAAAACAGCAAATCACAAAGTCAGCTAAAACTAGTGAGATTTTGCTATTATTTTTGTGCAATCGAAATATAAAATCTAGATAGTTACTGGTTTGTTATTTGACACATCAAGCTAATTTCTCCACTTTGATTTAAGATTTGATAACATTCAGGTTTCAATTTTACCTACTAAGGGATCCATACTCACAACCCCAAGGGAGATGGATACCCTCGGTTATATACCCAAGCCCTAAAAAAACACTCACTTTTGAATAAGCCTGGAGCTGGTTTCCCATGACCTCCAATCGTGATAAAAGCCGGTCCTCATCTATTAAAGCCTTGATATAACGGGGGGAAAAAAAAAGAATCATATGCACGTGGTAAACATGAAACATTCATAAGCAATAGCAAATATTCAATATACTAGTCCTTATCATAGCTCCTTCCTGCCCACAAAAATGTTTGTGCTGGTGATGCATTTAAAAACATCCCCCTTTGCAAGCCAGCAGCTAGCATTTTGCATGGCTGCTGGGTTCCAATTCCTGCTGTCGGACAGTTTAGGCCCCCACTGATGATTGGGAACAAATCAGAGAGGTCCCTGATCATGTGATCAATAGGTCAGTTATGGCATAGTAGTCACATGCAGGCTTGTCCCTGGACTCTGAGAGGCTGCATCCAGGGACAAGCATCTATCCCGATCCACAGGTAATCGTTCCATGTATGAGGCTCCAGTGCCATCAGCTTTAATATTAACTAGTTGTCCTTTATGTAGAATTTTTTTTTTACATTTATAATAATAATAATAATGTAAAAAAAAAGTGTAGGGTTTTTAATTACATCAATTTTGCAAGGGGAAAAAAAAAGCCCAAATGTTCTTTATTTTAAATTTTGGAAAATGAGTTTGAGTTATTGTGGCGTAAACAGGTACATGCCAATGTAGTTACATTTGGACTGGGCATCTAAGCTTCACAGACCTTTGATCAAGGGATACTTAATAATATACACAAAAACCCTTCATTTAAAGAAAATACCAGATGGTTGCTATCATCACATGTTTCAAGAGACAATCTGGGCTTTGAAATGTCCCTGAAAATGGAGTTGTAGACAATGATCTCAGAAAACAGTAAAGAAATATTCATGTCCATGCAGCACTGAAGCAGAATATTCCTCACAGTCTATACACATAGAAAATCATCACAGTTTGGACCAGTGGGAGCTATTGACAGCTCTTTTTCACAAGACAATGGACAACAACAAGTGGAAAATTGATGTCTTCACTTTCCGATACCTGCCAACTAGTATCGGAAGCTTCCTGTGTATTGGCTAGTAGCCTCTGAAGAGTGGCCAACTTCTGTTCCAACATCTGTTCCCGATGTAAGGCCTCCTACAGAAAGTACAGAGACACGTGTCAGCAAGATATCTATTGTTTGCTGCTTTAATATTGTTTGAAAGGAAAAAGGAGCTAAAATTCTATAACTATGTGAAAGTCTGGCAGAAGATCTGATTTTTTTTTTCTCTATTGCAAATTGAGTAACACTTACAGGTTTGACAGGCTTGTCACTGGACAGCGAGAGGAGAAAGCAATAGACTGACTCATCTCTCCATCACTCTTTTCCTCCTAGCATGTCCCATGTTTGTACAAACACTGCAGCAGAACAGTTTGGTTCCTTGTGCCGCCTCTGGTCTGGCTTACTTGCCAGCTCTGCTGTATAGGGGGATTTCAAAAATCACTAATACTACATCAAAGCTATATCTATCTATATCTATATCTAATGATGTCAAAATAGACAAAAATGCAGTATTGCAGTGTGCAATGATACCTTTTTTATTGGACTAACAAAATATATAAAAGACAAGCTTTCGAGAGTGAACCTCTCTTCTTCAGGTCAGAACCAATACTGAACAAGTCAGTAACAACAAGTCAGCTTCTGACCTGAAGAGAGGTTCACTCTCGAAAAATGACATCATATCCATGCATTTCCTGAAAGCAAATCCATCTGAACATGTGGCATTGGAGGATGGTGTGATGTTGTGTACATTATGAGTTCATCTAGCATTGCTTATCATATGCAACAACCCTCCCTTCAACTTAAAGCTGTTTTTCCTGACACTAAAATAGAAGAATGAAAGTCAAAAAGGTTCAAGTACATAGACAAAACTTTTAAAACTGAGTTTACCAGTACGCTGGACCCGCGACTCTCCGCCCTTCATTTATCTTCTCTACAGTACTAATACCTACTGGAAATTAAAAACAGAGCAAAGCTCTTTTTACCTGTAGATACTGAGAAAGTTGGAACAGTTCCTGAGAGTACATACTGGGAGTATGAGCAGCAACCTGCAAAAAGAACCAAAAACAAATGTAAAATGTCATCACTATGACAAAGATACTTTAAACACCAGCTATCCAAAGATTGTGTGGAGACTGTTTGACATATCTGTCAAGTGTTTCCCATTGTGTTCTCTTTTGTCACTTTCTGCCTCAATGACCACGGAGGGAGGATGTAAGTACATATCAACATGGAAATGAGCAACAATAAAAACCTAACAGCTCCACTACGAAAAAAATTGAGGGATGTGGTTGTACAGCGAGAAATGGTTTTAAAACCGTGCAAGGCCTGAACTTTAAACATTTAGTCTTATGTCTTACTCATGTTTCCCATTATTTAGCTTTATCTATATTGAGTCTAGCCTAGCAGCCTAAGTATCAGGAGTCATAAATCACTTGAAGTGTGACAGTTATGTTGTGTCAAATGTCCGATTTTATACATGGTCTTCCAATGCCTAAGAATGCATATATTATCAAGATACTGAAAGCTCCATATATTCTCCAGTCTCTGTTCATCACGTCTGATTCCTACTACCCACCGAAACAAGTGCTGCATTGACTGCACCATTGGCCGAGTCACAAGAAACCGCAAAGGGTACCAAATGAGGACAGACACATCTGCCACCATTGACGTGACACTAAACACAGGAAATCGATCTTACAAATACATTCAAGTACCACAAATGGATGTTTAAGCTCGAGATATATCTATCTATCTATAGATCTATCTATATCAGGCCACTCCCCAACCTCCGCCCAACAGGTTGATTGACAGCAGAAGAAGCCTATGGTTCGGGACAGGGGATTGCTTCGAGGATCAGCGGCGGTGACCAGCGGCATCACTCAGCTGTAGATCCTCAAAATCATCTCTGAATTGGAGCAGACACTGTCCTTCCTTCTGGAGGGTGGCTACTTTTGGTCCCCATGTTGTAAAGTAGCCACTGCTCCAAGCTCACTCCTGTCATGTCCATATGTTGAAAAGTAGCCACCCTCCAGAAGGAAGGACAGTGTCAGCACCAATTCAGAGATGATTTTAGGTTTTACAGCCGGGTGATACACAAAGAAGATACATTTTTTTATTAATAGGTAAGGTACATGAATGCATTTTTAGGATATAACTCCTGAGTAAAAAAACATTTGCATTAAAAGTAAAGAAAAAAAACAATAACAAAAAGCGCAATGTGCAGGAGTCAGTGCCTATATATAATTTTTTTTTTTTTAACATATATACAGGCTCCAATTCCTGAACACTGACTGTGTTCTTTTATTATATACAGTACATGGCTGCAGACATATCTGTATATTACAGCTAAATATGTCTGTCCCCGTGTATTTGGGGATCTTTTAAACACAAATGTAAAGGATCTAACATTTTCCTTAGACAAAAAAGCCATAAAAACGGCATTACGACAGTAAATTTTCTAGAGCCTGACCTGAGGCATCCATAGGAGCCACCTGCTGTCAACTCTTCCCATGTAATGTTGGAGCGAAATCACAGTGGGCGGAGCCATGGCCACTGTTTATTAGGGTTGCCGGCAGCATGAGCAATCATTGCAGCACTGAACATGTTCAGTAGGTTTTAATCAACAGAAAAAAATTAGAAGATAATTTCCCTCTGCTCAGAGCCGACATTTAAAAAGAAGCTGAAGCCCAAAAAATAGGGCTGTTGCTTACGGCAACTAGATGTTCTCTAAACCTCACTAGAAGAATGATACTTGTTTACCGGTTGCCATAGGCAACAGCTCTAGTTCCCTATTCCCGGCTGTATCTCGCAAAATCACTGCGCAGCATAACATTGGGTAAACATCTTCCTCTCCACCATCTCCTGTATTCCGTACAGTCAGGACTCATTGCAGAAAATGTCAGCTTACTGTAAATCCCAAAACAGCCATTTTAGTTCTTTTCGTGCATGTTTTCTCCTAAAAATTTCCATCTACGACAGAGACTAGGTTTTAACAGAAGGAAGGCGCTGATGTCAAATGACATGATTCATGAAGACCGAGGGAGCATAAGAGTCCTCTAGGGATAAACAAATGCTTTCAATCTGATCCCTTCACCCAAAAGAAAAAAATAAAGAGAGAGAGACGGTCTTACCTTGTCGAGAGGACAGGGCAGTGGAGCTTGGATGACACTAGAAAAAGGAAGGAACAAGCTTACTGTTAGAATGTAAACACAGAACACCAAGGAGCAAGAGTTCAAAAATCCTGGGTGCAAGCTCTGTAAATATTTAACTGGATTTGGTGGAGACTCACGTTGATTCTGAAAGGGAGCGGCAGCATGGGAAAGAAATTAACTCTGCCCTGGACTTTTCTTTCCCCTTACTTTATTCCACAGTGCTGCTCATAGAACGTTGCCTGCCCGGAGCTCTAATTTATACCTGCTGCTTCTACACCGCACCATTAACCGCTTCAGCTCCTCAGCACCCTAAGTCATAACCCCGGGCCAGCAATCCGAGGGAGACCTGAACGGGTTAAAGGCGTAGGTCTGCTAAAAACGTGCAACCTTTCAACAAGTAATTTCATGCTGGACTCATAGTTCTGTGTTATGTAAAAGTATTTTAGGATATTCTGATTAGATGAAAGGTTTAAACTGAAAATTTGGATTTTTCTCTCTGAACATACCAATCACAGGTTTGTGTAGCAGAGGAAAGAACTCTTTATGTGATCAAGTCAGATTTGAGAAAAACAAACCTGCCTATTTATTGCATCCACACAAATGCTGCTGTCATTTTAAAGTGACACTAAACTCAGGAATGAAATCTTAAAAAT
>NW_017306845.1:998868-1032460 GCF_000935625.1 Nanorana parkeri | reverse complement strand
AGCAGGGGTAGTGAGCCGATCACCCAGGAAGCAGCTACACCAAATCACTCTTCTCAGCGCTCTATTTTGGCCAGGATGTTTGCATTGCTGTATGTGGATTAATTCTACTCACTTTATGCAGGATTTGAACCGGGGAAATAGGTGTTGTGTGGCAGGTCCTCTAACCGCTCAGCCACTGAGCTTCCCTTTGCTGTTGGTTGTTGCACATCCCTATTGAATACTCGCCATTTTAACACGCCATGTGCGCGCGTTGGTAGTATTTATCAAGCATCTGTATAACCTGCATACGCTTCCGCGCCAAGCGTATACGCGCACGCGCGCAGTCGGCGTGTTTTTGCGTGGCGTGTTTGTGGCGTGTTTGTGAGGTTAGCAAATCAACCCCTTAATGTCACTAAGTAGGATGTGCTTTGGGTTTGGGTCAACAATGATTTCTACCCAAATTCAAATCGTTCACACTGAAAATGGTGAACTAAATTATTACTCCAAAATGGCACTTCCCAAAGTATTCCCCCAGGTAGGCTGAGACCTCACCCCCAACTAATCAATTTGATAAACACTTCCAAAATTATTTGTGGTAGGGTTTGTTTAGAGAGGACTCTGATATTTATAAATCATAGAAATTTATTGAAATTCTTTTAAAAAGTTTTGTTTGATAAAAGTTCATAAAGAACAGTGCTCATACACATACAAACATGATTCCTATGTCCCTAGAATTATTGCTAATTTACATTTCGTAAATCATTGTATACATCATTCATAATTCATATCGTTATTCACATGATCATAATTCATACAGTTTCATTTGAAGTATGGTATGACTTGATGAATCCCCTACGCGTTTCGCTCGTAGGCTTCTTCAGGTTTTTTTTGTGTGTGTCAATTTTCAGCATAAATCTAGTTTTAAACACGTGATACATTGTTCATCAACAATATTCATCCATAGTACATTAATTCATGATTCATCGTTGTTTCACAGCTTTAGGTTTAAGTATATCAATTGATTATTTGGCTATATATATATTTTTTTGTGTGGTTACATTTATTCAACCACTTACCCTAGGGATCAAGCATCATGGAGAGACCTGTAACCAGGGGGATAGAAAGCCTCTCATCACCCCCAGAGAGTGTCACACGGCGGAGCCACAGACGCACAAGGAGTCCAGGGAAGCTCCACTATCTAAAACAAGACCGTGATAATTATTATAATATAAGTGTTTAATGAGTGTTTTAATGAATGAACTAAATTACTAATCATGCACTTCCTGACCTTTAAATTGTGGTGTCGTAGAAGTACCAATAATGGGGGTGTTCTTATGTGCCAGTCCTCTCTCTATAAAAGTCAGGGTTTCCAACAGCCTTTTGTCAGTGAGTGTGGCGAGAGGCTTGGAGTACATAGACAGATGCTGTTTGCAGGGAGAGATAGTTCCTCTTATACAGAGCTGCTATCCAGTGCTAAATACAATACTATAAGCTGCTGTATTGTGATAAAGTATCACAGTGAATTGCAGTGTGGTGGGTTGTATAGTCTAACCCACCCTTCCCCCCAGTGATCACTGTTCTTTTTCATGATACATAACTGTGAATTGCAGTGACCTTGCAGACCCAACAGTCCTTTTTAGAACTACCTTTTCATGTGTGTCAGTGTCACTGACGGGTGCCAGGAGTGTTGCTGCTGATATCCGGATGGGCGGCATTGGCCCATGAGTGATGAAACAGCAGACCAATGGGTGTGGAGCCAGCAGAGGAGGCAGTATCCTGGCAGATCCAGAAGCAGAGTGGAGACAGACTGGTTCGGCAACTGGCAGACAGATGAGGCACAGAATCAGAAGGCACTAGAGATGTCAGCGGACAGGCCAGGTCAGCAGCGGGAAGGCAATGATGTACAGAAGCAGGATCCAGAAGAATGGTCCATAAGCATGCCAGGTCACAACACAGGTCAGGAAGCAGGATCAGGTTTAGCAGATTCAAAGCTGAAGATCACTCAGCAGGGAGAGAGTCCATCAGGTTTCCTTAAAAAGCCAGTTTTGGCGCCACTGGGCGCAATGGGCATACTTGCGTAATCGTTTGCGTGCCACAGCGTGTCTATTGCACTTCTGCGCATGCGCATTGATGTGTGCTGTATTAACCCCATAGCGCCTTCTTCATGTGTATTTCTGTGCAATAACCCTATCCGAAGCTGTGGCATGAGCACTGATCTAACAGTCAGCAACAACTTAAATTGCTGTCAAGCTGATGAACCCCCCTTTGTGTTTTAGTGGGGTTTATTTTTTTTTACTTTAACTTCAGTTAGATTACAAAAAAAAACATAGGTTTTAGGTATAATATTTTAGCCTTCAGCAAATCTATTAATGCTTGTGCATTTACCACCTTGTGGCTAACACATAGCTGCATGGAAATGCTCTACTAAATCTTCATCTATTTGGTCCAGCCTTGAGAAACAAATGCCAGTAAAGAATCTACAATGTGCTAAGTACAAGAAGAATTTTCCTTCCTAAAAGAATGTGTTTCCCTGAGAAGTAAAATGCTGAGTATTTCTGCTTCCCAGCTGACAAACCCTTTTGCTGCATACAGTCATGCTGTGTCACTCATCCGCAGGCCTTATTGTGCTAACACCTGCTTCTGCATCCCTGGGTGATTTATTTAGCTTTGTGCAGGATACAATGTTTGCGTTGGTGTATGGGGGGGATTTGTATATTATTCTATTGTGTTTTTCCCTTATAAATGATGCAGTGATTTATTTTCAGATGAAAACACATTCTCACTGGAAAAAAATACTGTCCATGACAGCAAATGAACTTGTAGTATACTACATACTTGCATATGTAGTATCTATATTATTGTCTTGTCTTCACAATTTTTGTTTTGTTTTGGATAGGCAGGAAGAGTTTAAATTTAAGTCACATTCTTATTTCTCTTCCACTGGGGACATTTTGAGCATGACTTGTGCCAATATCGTCCCTACAAAAAAATTGTGCACCAGGAAGGAACAGACAGCAATATAAACAAAAAAATGTGTTTTGTTTGTGTCCCTGTCGGTGAGATTTCCAAACAGGAAGTGAGGGGAAATCACGTATTGCCTGGAATTGCTTTATAACCACTTTGCAATTTTTTTAAAATATTTCTCACACTAAAATAAAAAAAATTGCTAGTTGCAATTTATTAAGTTGCACAATATTTGCGCAAATGTTTATGAAATCGATATTTTTAGGATAAAATACTCTAAAATGTATTTTAGTACACACAAACAGATTATGATGCCCAATTTTTGGTAATATGTAAAATATGGGGTTGTAAATTGCGCACACCCCTGAAATGGCAAAAAGCTACAGTACCCAAAACAGCCCATTGGCGACAATTTAAAAGCCTTTACATCTCATCATTTTAGGGTTAACAATGAGTGTTGGCACTTTTTTTCCACTTTTTAAACCTTTAATTGTTGCACTTAACCTTATTGCTATCAAATAACAATTCCCCTATGTGATAGCACAGAGGAAGTGACAGGTCCTCTTAATGGAGACGCATTAGACCCCTAATGTCACCTAGGGCCCCCAAAGAAGCTGATGAAGCACAGCCGACAGCCAATTAGCTACAAAGAACGATACCAAGGCCATGGTCACGGTATATTTCGGTATAACCAACATCGTATAACCACTTCAGATCCGCACAATTTATATATGTAGTGTGGTCCTGAAGCTGAACTCTAGGCAAATTGCTAAATACGCAGGCGAAATGCATATAGGATCTATTTTACCAACCAGAGGATTTGCAGTTCATTCCATTCAGTCCTAAGATTTGACACAACATGGCCACACTGCACAGTCCTGTCTGGCAGGGAAGAGAAATTATCTTTCTGTTTCACTTTCACTTACAGGTAGCCACCACAGCCCCAGAGTGTGGCTGGGCATTGGCAGGAGAAGCACAGACTGATGATCTCATCTCTCTACTCTCTACATCTATCAGCATGGTCCTTGCACTGTAGTGCATCTGGTGTGAACTTTGTGCTACTTTTCCTTTTCACTTTCTGAGCTGTGCTGAACAGTAGACTGCTGATATTTGGTCATTTGCATTTAAAAAACAGAGCTGCAATTATTTTTGTTTTTTTTTAAATATGTGCCAGCTTTAAGAACAGAAATTATATTGTAGATGTTTTGGCATACTTGTTACATCACTAAATGAATTAAATATTGCAATGCCATCTGCTCTAATACAGAGTGTCAAGACTGGTACTGGTAGTATAGAAGTGTAGATACCGCCATTATAATGTTCCCTAATCGGATGAAGATTTATATTCAGCTCTACTTGAGGAATTCCCAGGTGTTCTTAGGCGATGTTAGAGATGTAATTGGATTTGGGGAAAATCTGTACATAGTGATAAATCACAGATCAGCATCTCTGAAAAAGAGTGAATCCATCACCAAAAAGATTGAAGCAAGCTGAGTGGTTTTATGATTTTTCTGAACACTGCACACTATGAGCCTGTCCTGTACCATTATATTATTCTACTTGATCACACCAGCTTGTATTTCCCACTCATTACATCAACAAGAGCCCAAGCCACACAATTCTGCATTGTGTTCACCATGTTATAACAGTCTGTACTGATTAGAATATTACACTAGACTCTGTTCCTAATAACATCACACTATGTTTAGCACCAAGCTGTGCAAGGTTGTCCACCCACTATCCAAGCATCATTTGCGCCATTATATTTTACTGTATTCCTTTACCTTACTAGACTACACAGTGGTTTTCCATCACATGCTAACTAGCATGTAAATGCATGCAGGTTATTATTCTTTTAAATAAAATGATACAGGAGTTAAGGGCTACTTCACACCAGCCACAGTCCGTTCCGGCCCTATTCAGGCCGGAACACATAGGATCGCATTGTGACCGGCTCACTTTGTGTTGGGGCGGTAGGGGGCGTGGCGGTGCATTAAACTCACTGGCACCACAGCCACGCCCTCCGGCCGCAGTGCGATCGGCCACATGGGAACGCGTGGCACATCAACGCCTGCGGTCCAGTCCGGGCAGAAAATATTGTGCTTGCAGCATTTTTTCTGACTGGACCAGACCAGAATGCAGGCATTGATGTGCCTTGCGTTCCCGTGTGGCCGATCGCACTGCTAGGAGAGCATGGCTGTGGTGCCATTGAGTTCACTGTACCGCCACGCCCCAACACAAAGTGAGCCGACCGCAGTGTGATCCAGTACGTTCCAGTAGCTGGTGTGAACTAACCCAGAATCTTAAAAATACATTCAAGTTCCTTAAAGGAGAACTATGGGGTTAGGGCTTTTCCCCATAGTACTCCTTAGGGTAACGAGAGGACGCAAACTAGCGCCCTCCCGTCACCCTAGGTTCAGTATAACGCGAGCTACAGCTAGTGGTATACTGAGACGCCGCAGCTATACTGAGACGCCGCAACCATGACTTTCATGGGACCTGCTCTTATTTCTTCCTGTAGATGAAAAGAGCAGTGGGGGAGCAAATGGAAAGTAAGTATGTGTGGCTGCTGGGGCCGATGGGCAAAGCACGAGTTCACTTTAAAGTAGACATGAAAGCAGATAATGCCCCCATTAAACCCAGCTGTGTACTCATTAATATCATAAATATCTAATTCTACCCTTCTGCAGTTCACCAGACAGCTGAGGAAGTGAAACACTGTAAGACATTCAGGTTTTAGAACATTGCGCAGTTCACAAGAAGCTAGTGCCTAGGAGAAGAGGGCATCAGGATGATGTCATCCTCATGTTGCTGCCCCATTTACTTTTATAAGCTGGGGCAGTCCATGACTAAGCTGTATTGCTTTACATGCAGTAAAGAAAAGAGGGATCAGAACCTGGCTGTGCCGTTTAACAAAGATGTCTATATTAGAAAACCATGAAGTCAACTGATAATTTAGCTGCCTACAATTTTACTTGGGCTAAGTTATATACACGGAATACACATGGGTCAGTGTGTTTTAACCTGTACTGTGCTAGGCAGTACAGCTTAAGCAACTGAGCAATACTGGTTAAGTTTCTTGCCATGCATGTTCCAAAAACATAGGAGATCTCAAAAGAAGCAGAAGGAAGCTTGTTGTTGTTCCCCCACTTAAAGGGTTATTAAACCCTCAGCGGTTTTTGCATATATCTATTGCTAGCAAGCAGTAGATATATGCAAAACAATAAAAAAAAAACTACCTGTGTCTCTGCCGTGCGCTCCCATCCGAACATCTGAAAATTCTTGGGCTAATCCTTTGCTAATCCATGGCTGGTCCCGAACTAGTCCGAGCACATGGCAATTCCCTCTAGTATATGTACCCTATCCAAGAATCCACCACTGGTTGAGAGAAACCCAGTGATTGGCTGCTGTGCTGTACATACACTCACAGTGCCTCTCATTGGCTGTCCCACAATACAGCAGAGTCAAACTCCACCCAGGTGGGTACAATCAATGACAGACACCTGGAATAAACCAGATAAATGCCAAATATAATTCAGCCAGACTGTATGCAGCCCTAGCAATCACTACATTTCTAGTAGCCACCTTACAAAAGGTGATGGGGGCTTCACTTACTAGACAGGTTAACAGCACCTTTACAGAAAAAGGTTATTGAAGAAGTCCAAGTTAGTAGTAGTGTGAACCAATCAGGTAAGACAGAAGGCACAAAAAGAAGTATTAGAGGATGTGAATTCAATAATTTGGCAAACGAAGTAAAATATAGAAGGAATCATTAAACAGAAAGGTGGAGGGTGCAGTCAGAGGGGCAAGAGTTTTAAAAGGAAATCAGGTAAAACAAAATGCACCTACTAGGAAGAAAAGCTCTCCAGCATTTTAGTTACAGCAGCTGAAAAGGGCTGCCACTCAGTTGTTAAAGCCTTGAGATAGTATATGCATAAACATTTCAGTTTTTGATCTGTTTCAAAACTTCTTTTATTTTCATGTCAAAAAGAATATGCAAGTTATCATTTATTTCCCTGTCTGTGTACATGATCCTTAGTTTTGTTTTTTCCCTTAGCATTTCCTTTCCTGTTTTAGAAAGACATTGTTTGTCAAATGCCAAACTCTGCCATCAAAATGAAGTATCAAAGCCAGATATGAAGCAAAAATGAGTGCCATGTTTCTGAGTCAGGTCTCAGAATCTGATTTCAGAGTTTGTTAGCCGAGTCACTTGTTAGACTCATGGGATTTGGAGGATGAATGGGGAAGATAAATTATGACTGATTGAGGTGTACTTGGCTTTTGACATAGGTCTGGAGGATATTAGATTCAAGTGATGTCGGTTTGAAGGATGACTGACTACAGTTTGGAGGGGAAAAGATTAGGATGACGACTAAGCATGGTTTAGAGGATGCCAGACATATGACCTAGGTATGAAGAACAACTCACCAGGTTTTGGCTCAGGCTAACCAAGGTTTGCTACATATCAGGCCAGTGCTCTTTTAGCACAGTCCCTCCAGTTGCAACTGCTGCTGTGTTACAAGGCACAATGTTGCTGTATATTTTGGAGGGATAGGTCCTTAGTAATACCTTCTAGACACGAACGACTTATAGTTTGTAATTTGAATGAACAGTTACTCACAGCATGAGTGAAGAAGAAGGGATTTGCAGAAGGAAAGCATTGTGCAACAGAGACATCTGCAGCATCCAAAGTGATGTTAGAGAGTTCAGGCAATAGAAACAGCTCTGGCTAACCTAGTTTCAGCTGTAACAGTCACCCAGCCTTCAGACAACAATCATTGGTGACCAAACATTTTAAAGAAACAAGAGGGACAGGATATGTGTACTTTATTGAATAACCACATATGCTGAGATGCCGCAATATAGAGAGATGTTGCTGGTAAGATGAGTCTACAACAGATGTCAATAACAAGATGCTTTATGAATATCTGTTGTCGAATGAAAAAGTTATTTATTTGGAAAACAGATAATCACATTCCATTTCCTATGTTTGTTTGAGGAAAGAAGGTAAAGACTAAGCATAATGCTTATGGTGTTTCTGTTACCTAACTATATATTTCTTGAACAATAGTACCTGTTACACTGCTAGAATGTATACAGAGGAATATGGGTGAAGAAAATGATCATCTTGAGACATTTACTGTAGATATCATTCTTTTATTTCTGATTCCTCACGTTCTCTACATGCAGTGTAGTTCAGTGTATTATTTTCAGTGTTCAGTGTATTATTTTTTTCTCAAAGAGAAAACCTTTTTCAACCTGTAACGAGTAACATCCTCCAGCATTTGTAATATTCAAAATAAAATGTTCAAAACAAATGAGTCATGAGGTACAAAATGTACTGAACAGTTTGCTTAAAAAAAAAAAAGACAAAACAAAAAAGTCCTTTAGCCCCCTTTAAGGTGATGTCACCTCTTCTCTCCTCATCCTACACAGAAGCATACCTACCAAGTCCTAACAGGCCAGGCCTTGGTTGTTTGTTGATATCCTGTGATGTCAGGAAAACAGTATGATGTGGTAGGTGCTAGTATTTGTATTGGTCACAATGAATATTTCTTTCCTATCCTCAGTGTGTTTGTCTTACAGGAAAAAGTGGGAACTCATGCAGAGGAAGGAGAACGTTATGGGGGTTATTCACAAAGCTGCCGAAGGCAGCCAAGTGAATAACCCAGCCGAAGTGAAGTGAGCTGAACAATGTTCAGCAATTCACTACGGCTCAGTACGGCCGATTTCAGCTGTACATCGGTTAAAATGAGCCGTACATCAGATGCCTTCGGCTGCACTTCGGTCAGCCGAACATGCTCTGCAAAGAATACCCAGTCATATGAAGAAAACAGTATTTTTGCTTGCACATGATTGGATGATGGAAGTCGGCAGAGCTTCACCTCACCTCATGCACAAAGCTAAGGGAAAAATTACCCTGCAAAGTGCAAATTCCCTTACTAAGTGAACATCCTATTTGTCTTTAGTAAATCAACCCTATAATAACCAGTAGCTCTCCAGCATCTACCAAACACTGAAACTGCTAAATCTTATTACAACTTGTGGCTCACAAGTTGTGAGCCACTCACAGTAGAAACTGCAGCAAGTTAGATAGTGCCTGTCTTATTTCCTAGTCAGCATCATCTAGCACTTGTATCCCGAGCATTACTGTCCCGATCCCACCCCATTCATTCATTGGATTTTATCATGGAGGTGCGGCATTACATATGGGCAGTACTCAGGGTAGTTTGCATGCTACATCTCCCAAGAGCTTGCCAACTGCTTTTATAAGGGCTGAGGGCTCTAGAGAGGAGTACAGAAGCAGGGTGTTTTCATGTCTTGTAAAGCACCCTACCCAAACCTCCCATCAGCCATGATATGCCTACATTGCACAGGCAAGCACTGATGCCCAATTATGTAGTCACTGGTTCTAAAATAAGGTATATAATGAAAACAAAAAATATTTTATTTAAAAAAATGAATTAGTATTTTGATGTATAGAAAAAGGAGGAACCAAGGAAAGCAACATGTTCACATAGACACTTAAACACTATTACTCCTGTGTATCCATTCCAGGACATCTTGTTATATATATTTAATTATAGTACGCACAGACTTTTTATGACTATATACTATCATATTACCATTTAGTACTCTGTTCTTTTTTGTGCTCTGCTTTGAAAAGCTTTGAATAGAATTATGTATATATTAAAAATTATTTTCTGATGGCCGTTCTATTTCAAGTTCAGCCATTAAATTACCATGACAAGATGATAGTGGATGTCAAGCTTTAGCTATGTGACAAAGACAATTTAAGTTCAGTATGAATGTGAAATTGACATCTGTGATCCAGAAGAAACACACAGACGATACTTTATACGTCATCTTGTTAAACACACTGAGAATATGATTTGGTTGCTTTTAAATCTTGTGAGACTTAAGTCTACAGCCAAAATGTCAACATTATGTATAGTGATACACAGAATGTTCATGGGAATAAAGTTTTATGTTAATCAGCAAATCAGATACCCTGTTAAAAAGATTTTTGTGATCAGGCTACTGGGACAAATACAAATTAAGTCCTGAGAGCATGCATCCTTTATGAAATCTTTTTAAAAAGCCTACACTCTCAATCCACAAAGATAACACACCAGGATAAGGATCCTTATTTTCAAAGTGACAGATATTAAAGACATTTGAAATGTACACTTATAAATACAATACTTATCCTTGTCTTAAAATGTATTTCCACTTTTCCAGCCAAATTGGGATAACAACTTCTTTATATTTGTTATATGTTCCCATTCACATAGCAAAGCTTAAAAAATGCAAACATTGCAGTTTACCTTATATCGATGATATTTCTGCAAACTCAGAGCTGCTTAGTTGTCACTGTCTGTCTGGGGGGTTGGGGGAGTTTTGTTGCAAATAATAAAGCTTGTCTGTACTGTGCAGACAAATTTCATTATCACTTATAAACTAGATGAGCAGGACTGTTTGCCCTAACAAAAGATTAAAGACTTGAAGGCAGTGTATGTTACTGAACTTTAAAAATAAACTGTCCCCCCCAGTCACTTCTTTATTATCTCACAGCATCTATTCTAACCACTAGAAGCCAACTGTAGAGTCCTATGTATAATCCTGCTCCAAAGAAATGGCTAAATAGGTAAGAATTTTTAAAAATCATTATTAGTAGGGATGTTCAGATACCGGTGCGAATACTTGGTATTTTCACGAGAACTACCAGGGTTGCAGTGATTGCAGCTGGGACTTGGCTCTGGCGCTCCACCACTGTCCTGAAATCATTAGTCTGTATTGTTTTAGAAGAACTGTCACATGACAATAAACAAAAATGTATCAGTACTTGTATCTGTGAGTACTTGGACAAGTATCATTACTTGTACTTGAAAAATTGGTATCGGTGCATCCCTAATGATTAGGCATGCTGTATGAACGGTGAACACATACAAACTTATAGAAGGGGTTTCTCAAATTTGTCTTCCTACAATGCCTCTAGTGTGGATACTGTGAAGTGATGACATCTCTGCAAAAATGCATTGGGTGACACTGATCAAAGGTCTGACAATGTTGCAAATTATGTAGTGGTAGCATAGCTTTGCCTGCCCTCAACAGGAAATAAAGGGATAACCAGTCTAAACAGTTGATCTCAACAAAAATTCCTGACCCCAGTCAGAGCTCTATTTACAGTTGTCCTAGGCACATGAATTATGACTAGCCTGAAATGTACCATCAAAAATTCTTCATGTTATCTGACCTGCACAGAGTTTAAGAATTTCAACTTTTTCAGTTTCCCCCATCTTTCAATGGACAAGAGACGCTGTTATAATAGATTATGGGAGATTGCCATTACTAAACTTTGCTTTGAGAATGCTAGTTTCCTGGCTGTTGCTTTGACTTGTTCTGGGACTGAAACACACTTAAGTCAGACACTTCCAGGCATCTAGCATTTTTAACAGGAGGCTTGCAATGCGCAGCCCTCATACTTCTTTCATATTAGTCACTTTTAGTCCTGCTGCTGGATTTATACAAATGTGTCCAAAGCTTGTCAAAAAAGCCAAATATGACAACACAAACCTACAAAAATGATCATGATAGTCACCTTTAGTCCTCCTGGATTTATACACGTGTCCGAAGCTTGTAAAAAAAGCAAAATTTTGACCAAAAAAAATGTACAAAGCTGACTCATGAGTGCCTTATAGTAAATATGGCCATGAAAAGAGCGGTAAAGTAAAACGAAAATGGGTTATTGATTCTTCTGTATGATAATTATAACAATTACATGGACGTGCAGGAGGGCAGAGGAGAGAGCTTTACCACAGTGCATTTCTTGTCAGAGAACTGATTTAGTGGGGTTGATTTACTAACCTTATAAACACACCACGAACATGTATACACTTCTGTAGTGTGTTCCCTCCCAGCATGATCTATGGGTGGAATCTAAACACCTTTGTAGTGTGTACACACCCAGCAGGTGTGTTGTGCAAAGCCCTGGCCTGAATTGCAAGGTGATGTTGTGTAAATTAGCTCTACATTGTGTTGCTTGCGTTGATGAATGCAGGAATGTAAATGCATGAGCTAACCATTTTTGTCTAAACTGTGAAGCAGCATTATATATGCATCATGTGCATGATTTTTCCATATATGGCATTAGTGGAAATATGCTTATAGAGACTTTTTGGTTGATAAATACGCTTTGCTGTGTAAAAATCACACGCACCTGGTGCGTGCGTGTGTTTAGGTTAGTAAATCACCCCCAGTGACTCAGTATCCCACCTAATTTGAGACGATTCTGATAATTACAAACAATGGCCAATATGTTAGGCCTGTTTAAATAAAAGGAATTATGCTTCCCACCTCAAATGTTGGTCACCCTTGACCCAAGTAAACTGCTAAACTGGGCTCACACAGTTAGACTTTGCTTATATCAGCTCCATGTAACAACTAGTGCAGTATGATTTGAAAGGCTCACTCTGACTGGATATCATTTCTGTGGATTGTTTAGGTTCTTGCACTATGTAGTTGCTGAAAAATCTCCAAATTTTACAATCCAATTGTACAATGTGTTGCCACATTTAATAGAGTCCTTTCAACACTGAATCTGTTTAGTAAAAATATAAGGGTTACAAAACTGGCAATATTTTAGAAAAAAATGTAAATAACATACTTTAATTGCCAGTTAATTGAAAAAACCCCAAAGGGTCTTTTTTAACCCTACAATTGACCTTTTTATCTTTTATCTGGAAGTTAAAATGAACTTAAACTCAAAAAGTGAAGATTTATTATGTTATAGGGAACTTCTAGAAATAATAGTTTTATCTAATCTGTACTCTAAGAAATAAGCAGATCCACTGCTGATCGGAACTAGGTCACCTGTTTGAATGGGGCCTAAATGTGTATGTAAAGTTTCTGATCCTCTCCAACCCTTGGCCATCCTGAATGCTTCCATTGTAGTCCAGAGGCTCATGGAGGAGCAAGGTGAGCTCAAGGGGTGGAGCACCCATTCACATGTAGTAGTTTGTGGGTAGGAAGGGGTTAAAGATGAACTCCAGGCAGATATAAAAAAAATGCCAATTCATGCAGTTATGTATTTAAAATAAATACATTCTTAAACATATATTAAATGCAAATTGTGTAAATACCTGATTATGACTTCTCAGCCACTGTATAGCAGGGCTAAAAGTAAAAGAGGCGTAGCAGTAGAAACAAAGTAGGGGTTCTGAAGTGTAAATCAATATTCTGACAAGAGGAGAAAAATACATTTAAAAAGGATGACTTTTAGTTGTTGAGTTTTAAGGTCAAATTAAGACGCATTTAACCAGGAGTTATTCCTGAATGTTTTCTTTGATTTTTTTCTTATTTCTATATTGTAACATAGTAGGTAAGGTTGAATAAAGACCAAGGTCCATCTAGTTCAACCTGTGTGGGTGTGTGTGTGTGTGTGTCAGTATATGTATGTATTTAAAGGAGAACTATGAGGTGAGTGATTTCCACTAATCCTCATAGTTAGAGCCGACCTGTAACAAAGAAGCTGTCACACGTCGGCTCTATTGATCGGGAAGTGAGCAAACACATACCGTCGCTTGCTTACTTTCCGATCATCTCCCCGCAGAGAGTGGTGACTGTCAGTCACCGCTCCCCGCAGGTATTCCCCCCTCCCCTCTCCGATCCTTCAGCGCTGAGTGGATGAACAGACAGGGGGGGCGGACACAGCTGGCTCTGCCACTAAATAGGCAAAGCCAGCTGTCACTCGCTCAGCTGGATGGATCCAGACAGTAACGTCGGGATCCATCCCGGTTGCGGCACTCTCAGTATATCGCAGGCAATAGCCCACATTATACTAAGCTTTGGATCACGGGAGGAGGTTAGTATATGTCCTCCGGTGATCCTAAAGAGCACTATGGGGAAAAACACTTGCCCCATAGTTCTCTTTTAACACTACCCATATCTTTGTATATATAGTGACTGAAGAAACTCACCCAGCAGTTTCTTGAACTTATCTATGCTATCAGCGGATACCACTGCCTGTGGAAGGGAATTCCACATTTTTACTACTCGCACAGTAAAAAACCCCTTGCACGTTCTAAGATTAAACCCCCTCTCTTCTAACCTCTTGTTGTGTCCACGAGTTCTCAATACAGGTCTCAGTATAAACAACTTGTTCCGACTATTGTGGTCTCCATTGATGATTTTGAAGACTGCAATAAGATCCCCTCTTAATCGGCTCTTTTCTAAGGAGAATAAGTTTAATTGTTTGAGGCGGTCTTAATAGCTCAGGCCTTCTATCCCTTTAATTAATATTGTGGATCTTCTTTGAACTTTCTCCAGCTCGAGAACATCCTTCCTGGGAGCTGTTGACCAAAATTGCACCGCATACTCAAGATGAGACCAAACCAGTGATTTATAAAGTGGAAGTATTATTCTCTTATCACTTGCTACAATCCCTCTTTTAATGCAGTACAGTATCATTTTTGCTTTGTTGACAGCATCTTGCCATTACATGCTATTGGCAAACCTGTGATGGCCCCCAGGTTCCTTTCCATGCCTGTCTTCTCTAATGCAGCCCCCCAGATAGTAGTTTGCTCATTAGTCCTTTGCATCCATGTACATAACCTTACATTTTTCAACATTAAATCTCATATGCCAAAGTGTAGCCCATGCTTCAATTTGATCCAGGCTCCTGTTTGGAATTTATTGGCCCACAGAGTTTAGTATCGTCTGCAAAAATGTAACTACCTATACCAAGCTCTAAATCGTTGATAGATAGAATAAAGGAGATTGGTCTCAGGACCGACCCCTGGGGCACCCCACTCCCGACCTTTGCCCAATTAGAGAATGACCCATGTATTACCACTCTCTGGGTCTGTTCTTGCAGCCAGTTTTCTACCCATGTGCAAACAATTTCCTCCAAACCTATCAACCTTATAGATCTGTATTTAAAGATTTGTATTAAACATGTTACATACATAATTGCTACACAAGTAATGTAGTTATTTAATGTAATTAAAACTACATGTCTAGTCTGGAGACAGCTGTGGGTTTGCAAAGGGTGCAGAAATGTTTCTAATTTCTATTTGAGTGCAGAGAAAGGAAGCTAAGAGTGCAGAGAATGCAACTAAATTAAAAAGGGACATAGAGGACCTCAGATATGGGAAAATATCAACTAAAATTAATTTATTCTTCTCTAAGAATAGGTGTTGAAGGGGGATATGATCGCCTTGTGTAAATACATGCATAGTCAATAACATGAACCTGGTGAGAAGTTGTTTACTTTAAGGTCATTGCAAATGGCAAGGGAGCACTCTTTGCACCTGGAGGAAAATAGGTTTAACCTCCAGGTTTCTTCACAGTACAAGCTTCCTCAGTCGCTAGTTCTAGCCAAGCCAGTAGACTGTTTAAAAAAAAAAAGCTGAATGTGTTTCTGAACACACAAAAAAAACATTGGCTGTTATATTTTGAGGTAATAACACTATAGGTTGTTAATCCAGGGAATATCTGATTGCTTTAGGGGATTATAAAGGCTTTCTTCCATATTGGAGGAAACTTGACCATGCATTATAAGCATTTTTGACTTCAGGCTTATAAGATTAGGGTGTTTTTTAAATTTATTTTCTTTTGCTGAACTCAATAAACACCTACCACAGAAGCAGTGCTTTTTTTTAAGTACAGAAATCTCTGCGTATATGATTAGCTTTCTTCTTTACCTAGAAGTTTGCATCATTCTGTAATTATAACGGTGAGACTAAACAGAAAGAGTGGAAACAGACCCTACCACTCATCAGTCAGTCAGTTTTATCAGTAATTATTTATTCAGGAGGCATTAAAATTCAATCTTACTAAAATGCTTGCAATGTACACCTGAAGAGGATTTTTTTTTTTTTAAATAAAACTGAAATTTTACTTTTTCCATGTTGAATTCCTGTAATATTTATAATGTGAATTTTTGTATTCTTTTAACCAAGATTTACCATAAAGTGTTTTTTTCAGTGGACATCTGTTTGAAATCCCAGCATTTAAAGAGGCACTAAACTCACCAATTTAACTGTTTCCCAAATGAAAGTTAGAAATGTATAATAAATATGATAAAATCCTTAATCAGATATCTGTGTTGTTTTTGCAGTGTTTTCATTTACATTCTCCCTACTAGCACATGAACAGTGTATGCTATATTCAAGGATTGCCTCTGGTGATAATTAGACATGTGCATCGGCCAAAAATTAGTTTAGTTTTGATTTGGATTTTGCGTTATTTAGTTTTTTACGATTCGGGTCTGAAAGTCAATTCGTTTCGGGATTCGTATTCGGATGAAATTAGTTAGTGGTAGTCTGTGTGAATGTTCATTTCCGTTTCGTTCTCGTTTCGTTCGCTTGGTCCACAAATGAAACTTCATACAGACTACCGCAAATATACTTTTTAATTCTGACACAGTTTTCAGAAACCCACTGGTGCAGCCTCAGAGCTACTGGTTCCTTTGCTATGCCGGAGGGACACGGAGCTGCTCTAAAACATGTCCGCTCCGGATCACCGCGCGCATGCGCCCCCCCACAGCTACTTTCTTAAGCCTAACCCTAAGGCAGCATCTCATTAGCAGATGTTTGGTGTAGGAAGACTCTTGCCATTCCGCACTAAATACAAATTGCTTCGAATTTTAACCTTCATGTACTTAGCATAATGCCTTCATTAAAGTGGCTGCCACTTATTCTCGTTCTCGTTTCGTTCGCTTGGTCCACAAACGAAACTTCATGCAGACTACCGCAAACTAATTTAAACAGATATTTAGTTATCGTAAAATTCGGATTCGTTTTCATTCATCATTTCTGTTATTCAGAAATTCGGATACATCCAAATCTCCGCATAACAAAAATTCATCGGAAAAACAAATTTTCCTGAAACTAATCGCACATGTTTAGTGATAATTGTTGCAGTTGGCAGTGTGCTTATATCAGTTTTACCTGAACTTTCCAGCCCTCATAACTGGTCATGTCACCATAGCAATTACAGATTGAAACAGATAATAAGATGGCACCTTCCATCTTATTATATGTTGGATAGGATAGAATTTATCCACGGATAGGAGAACAGGAGGGTTTAGTTCTGCTTTAAAAGTGTATGATTCTGCACCATTTTTGGATATATATATATATACTTTTAAATTCTGACACAGTTTTGGCTCAGAAACCCACTGGTGCAGCCTCAGAGCTACTTTCTTAAGCCTAACCCTAAGGCAGCATCTCATTAGCAGATGTTTGGTGTAGGAAGACTCTTGCCATTCCGCACTAAATACAAATTGCTTCGAATTTTAACCTTCATGTACTTAGCATAATGCCTTCATTAAAGTGGCTGCCACTTATTCTCTAAAGAAAACGCTTGTTGGTCATATAATAGCAAGTTGCAATTTTAGAGAATCTATATTGGTTTTACGCTATTATGTTTGAAAAGCATTACATTCCCTGTATTAAGCTTTTAGATTATGTTCCTGCTGGTATTAGATTTAGAAAAAACAATAGTCAAATAAATATTTTAGGAAACACATGCGGAAGAACACTAGCAAATATCTCCAAATTTGAAAGTCAACAAACTGGCCTCATCCACAGAAGCAGTGATCCAAATCCTATATAAAATATAGATAGTGCTAATAACGTCAATCACAGAGTAACTGGCTGCAAAATTGCTTTAAGCTGTTGCACCGGGGAAGTAAAATAAAACAATGCATATTGTCAGTTTTATCATAAGCTATTACATGTAGTTTGTTTTGTGCCTTTTGTTGTTTTACTAAACATTTGTATTTATGCTTATATCACCATTTTATATATTTTTCCTTCAAATCATCGCTATAAAAATGAACACTCTTAAATCAATTATATATTAGGATGTATTGTACTCATCTACATGCATTTTTATAGTGTTCTTTTATAGTATTTATGCGTATATCACCATTTTATATATATTTTTCCTTCTAATTATCGCTATAAAAATGGAGAACACTCTTAAATCAATTATATATTTGGATCACTGGTTACTGATATTCCTCTATGTAGGTATAATTCGTTTTTGCTGTCTGTATGACTACTGTGCAGCTGTGGTCATAGAGGATCCAGCCTCTCTACCATTCTTTGACCTCTATTTACTGCTGAATGATCTCACTGACCACCAACCCTTACTTGTGTTCATGTAATTAAAGTGCATGCATAGAGAAAACATTTTTTGTTAAATTATTGTACTTCATTAAATTAGCATTAGATCAGAACCAAATTTGGCATGTGTGCCAATTATGACTGCCACATGAGGGGTAATGTGGCTTGTCAGGCCGCTGACCATCTAAACCCACCAAACCAGAGTTATGATTTTTGAATTTGGTGGTAACTTCAGTTTAGTGTTCAGGGTGAATCTGAGTTCATCTGGGTCTGTTATCCTTGCCAGACCTAGATCTGTCAGATGTTTATTTTTTTGATGATCTGCAATTATGCTTGGTTGACTTTCATTAGCCATAATGTAGCCATAAAAAGGTTATAAGGGTAAACCTGGTCCCTTACTTAGGTAATTAGTGCTAGGGAGTATAAAGATCACAGGCCCAGATTAGAAGATATCTGTTTGCTGGGATTTGAGGAGGCAGTCTGGGGTAATTTTAACTAGAAAGGCTGAATTTTTTCCAAGATGAGGGAAGAGAGAATTTCATACTTAATATTAATATGTGCAAACCTCATTGTGTCACAGTCACTTCAGCAAGAGGGGGAATTCTTCTCATAGGGGCACCTATTCAGATGACAGTGGTCTGAAAAGGAATTTTATAGATATTTTCTCTCACTTTCTGTTGCAGGACAACAAGTGAAGTAAAATCGCCCCAATAAGACCTGGATTTTATACCCTTTCCTAGTCTATCCAAAACAAAATAGTATGCTACATATAGTAGTGCTGACTCCTGTATGTTCCTCTAATGTGTGTAAGTAGTTGTTGTTCTCTGTATGGCTACTGTGGAACTGGGTCATAGGAGGTCCAACCTCTGTTCTTCTACGTCCATCTACTGCTGAATTATGTCGCCGACCATCAATACTTACATGTGTCCATGTAGTTAAAAGTTTCCACCTTCTCTGGCTTAAGCAGGAATATATAAAAAAAAAGGACCAGGGAAAGTCATAACTGTTCTTAGCTTGGACTGATAATTTTACTTAGTATAATAATTTTAATGATTAATCCTAATTCTTATGTCTTTATTTACTTGCTTGGTGTATCAGCAAGAGCAGGTGGAAACCCATAACAAGCAAAAAGCTGTATGTTTATCTTTATTAAACTATCAATAGTTGATCGCCCGTTGGTTGAAGCTGGTTACTAGTGACTCTTTTGATTTCTACAGTTATTAAACCGGTCTGTTATGAAAATAATTAACTGGATTCCCCCCACTTCTTCCATTTTAACAGGGAGTGAAGGGAAATCTCCCCAATCTCCCCAGTTAGACAAAAATACAGCAAGTACTGTAAAAGCTAGTTATCTATAATTTTTTTATTGATTTTCTTTGCTCTCTGGGTCCCCATTGGGGAGATCACTCCTTATTTGTGGTTTAGGTGACTGGTGTTAGACAGAACAGGAAGTAAGAGGAAATATTCCCACATCAGCAACACAGACAGAAGCTCTATCCCTTCCCAGCTCTATCAAAAAATGAATTGCAAGAATAGGCAAACGCTTGACTTTAAAAGCTTTATTTAGGGATCACAGTTAATTGATTAAAAAGGCAAAGTGTGTAAATTAGTTACTGAGTATACTTGGGAACTAGAGGGGGAAACAAAGCATTGACTTGACACATTTAAAATTAAATGCAAAATCACGAGTTAAGAGTTCAATTTAAATATATATGGGGCCTGATAGCTGTGTGGGTTGTCAGTCCAGAGAGGGTTGCCATGACCAAAAAAAGTTGCAATGAAAATAATGGACTAAACTATGAGTTTTCATAAATAAACATATTTTCTATCTGATTCATATCTTATGACCATGACACTGCTGATCATCACTGCCATACTCCCTAGTATAAGGATCTGTACTGAATGATTATCTGACAGTCACCGCAAAATTTGATTTTGTGCTAACTGGTGATTCATATTTTGTTTTTTTCGTTTGCTTTGACAGCTATTGATGTGTACAGTTACAGAGTACAGAAATGCAAAGTGCGTGCCCATGCAGTGTGTTTTTGAATATGGATTTTATATTGATTAAAATATTACCTAGTTAACCTCTTCCTGGTAATGTCAAAGGTGGTGGCAAAGTCTTAAAGAGGCTCTGGAAGCTGTGTGCAAAATAAGGCAAGCAGAAGGCAAATGACTAGTTACCAGTATTCCCTGTAGTCTTCCTGCAGATAACTTTCCCCTATTACTGACTTACCATCATTTGTTCTGCACTAAGTCTCAGTGTGGAGGCAGGTATCTTAGTAGGGACATTGTTTTGCGTCTTATTCTCAGAGACCCCAGCAAGCGGTGCCTTAGATCTTACACTGCAGATATACATTGTAATATGTAGTATTCATATATGAAGATGTAGGTTCAGGTGTGCCCAGGCACCCTCACATACCAGGAAGCTCACTGGCATTTTTCAGGAGGAATTCAAGACAAAATGTAGATTTTTCAGGGTATAGTTTAGGCACAATTAACACATTTAGTTTTTTGTTACTATGTTGGAGCCAAATCTCTACCTTTAGATGCAGAACTCTAAGGGGTCTATTCACTAAGCTGCCAAGGGCAGCCGAGTGACCAACCGACCCTAAGTGAAGTGAGCTGAACACTGTTCGGCTATTCACTTCAGGCTTGTACGGCTTATTTCAGCGGTACATCGGCTTGCTTCGCATGGCTTCGGGTCGGCCGAACATGCTCAGCATGCTCGGCCGACCCGAAGTGCAGAAGGAGTTCGACTCAGCCGATCCAACATCTGGATAGGCTGAGCCGAACCTCTGGCAGGCTACTCGCTGCTGTTTGGCCTATTTTCATAGATGCCGAACAGCAGTGAGTGAATAGCTGAATGCCCCCGAGCGGCATTCGGCTCACCAATCCTGCCCCATACCTCTGTGGTATCGAGCAGAATAGAAAAATAGTTTAAAAAGTAGAAAAAAAGAATAGAAAACGATTGGGCGGAGCTAGCAGTGACAGCTAGCTCCGCCCAACTGTTTTCTATTTGCCGCGCAGTTCTGCTGCCATCAAAATAAAAAAATGGAAAAAAAAACTCTTCCCCGGAAAGTTCAATCGAGCAGAGTAAACATTTCCCTGCTCTGTTGTCTTTTTTTCTTTCTTCTGATATCGGAACCGTTGGCTGCCTTCAGAACAAAAAAAATAAATAAGCATAGGAATGCATAGTTACATTCCTATTGGCTATTTCAATTTGCAATAGCCAATAGCAAACTGGCTATTGCACGCGCCCTCTGCTGATTGACAGCAGAGGGGACCTGATGGAGAACTGCAGGTTCCCTCTGCTGATTGACAGCAGCAGTGGGCGGGTGCTATAGCTAGTTTGCTATTGGCTATTGCAAATTGAAATAGCCAATAGGAATGTAGCTATGCATTTCTATGCTTATTTTTATTTTTTGTTCTGATGGTAGCCAACGGCTCCGATGTCAGAAGAAAAAACCCCCCAAAAAACCCAACAGAGCAGAGAAAGGTTTACTCTGCTCGATCGAGCAGAGTAAAACTTTCCGGCAGAAAGTAACTCTCTCCCGGGCGGCCGGGAGAGTTGGGCTATCTGGAGATCAGTGTCCCTGGTTATCTGGTAACCAGGGACGCTGATCTGCCTGTGCAAGTGGCCGGAGTCAGCCGTGAGATGATGACTGGCTCCGCCCAGCAGTCCATAGCAGGCTATCGGCCGACTAATGGCCGGCCTTTCGGTCAGCTTCGCCTTTCACCTCGGCCGAGCCGATGCATATGCCTTCGGCTCGATTGAGCCGCTTGGCCGACTTCGGGAGCTGTACGGGCTATGGTGAATAGTCCTGGGGCCGAATAGTCCTGGGGCCGAAGCTAGCGAAGGATCAGCCGAAGCTATGGTTAGATCCTTCGGCAGCTTAGTGAATAGACCCCTAAGTCATTTGTTTAGGTAAAACTACCACAGGCTGATGATGAACACAGCTTGATAATGTATAAATTGAGCATTCCTTTCAGAAACCTTAAACAAAATCCTCCCAAAGTGGTCACCATCCTAAATTCTGATTAAAATGTTGTCACCTTGGATGCCACAAAGTAATGACATCACCTCAACCTCCTCCTTTTGAAGATCCAAAACACATTTGGCTCTCTCATCCTCCCCTACATTTTGATATACCATATACAGGTCCCCAACAGCAACATGACTGTAAGTCAAACACAATGTAATCATCTTCCTTGCATTGCTGCATTAATGTTAACGCTTTCTCTAATACAGATGTAAAGGGATAATAAAGTTCATGTCAAAGCCATCTCAACAATAAATCTAATTTTAAGGACCATAGTAGGCAGCACACATTTTTGATCATATGCAGATGCAGACGTTGTGGTGCTATTGTAGTTATTGACTGTTTTTGTATACTTACACATTGAAATGTGAAAAGGAAGGCAGTTTTTGTCTTTGCAACACTATTTTTACATGTACACAAAAACAGAGATTGTGTGTTATGTTGTCCATCTGTAGTGCAGCATCAATGTTCTTCTCATCATAGTTGCTGACCACATTACTTTTTTAATAGAAAACCAACAAGCAATGTACCAGGAGATTCCTATATGCAAAAAGTAAAAAAAAACAAACAAACCCCGATTTAAAAGCGGTTTAAACTTACCCCTGTCTTCGTCACGCGCTCCCGTCCGAAAATCCAGAACTGCTCGGGCGCCGGCAAAGCATCTTGGGGCAGGCGCATGCGCAGTTTGGATTTTCAGCCGGGAGACGAGGAGAGACGCAAGGTAAGTCTATGGACGCGTGCACCCACATGTAGACACCGTGGGACAGGAAGTGCCAGCAAGGACAGAGGAGTCAGCGCTGGATCTGAAACCCGCTGGAGAGAAGGCTGAAAAGGACAGGAAAGAAGAGGAAGATCGGATTAAGAGACATCATTAAAGGTAAGTGCTTTAATTAACATTGGGGGGAGAGAAAAAATGTGACTTTAATGTCACTTTAAGAATTCTAGGGGTTGCAAGGTTTTTCATTTTCTCTTCTATTTATTAATTCATTTATTTTATTAACGTTTACTCTTTTCTTTAAGCTAGCTAACAATGTAGTAATTTAAATACAATAACTTAGTAGACATCAAAATATCATGTTATTCACTTTAACTGTTAATCACTTCAGCTCTCATACCTGTAATTTATGATTTTGCTACAGAGCATGGCAAAGTTTAATTTAATAACATTTTTCTTCCATTTTGTACAACAAATAGCCAATAAACCAAATAAAAATGAAAAAAACTAAATGTAAAATGGCTTAAAATAGTAGAAATAAATACGAAATATAAATATAATAGCTAAGGGGAGCAGAGGAGATGAGTTAATTAGGGCTGATTAGTGTTACCAAAGCCTTTCTAAGGGGTTAAATGGGAACAGATTTTATTAAGAAAAATATTTTCACTTATAAGGTTGCTCTACCTGACAGATAAAAGGTCACCTCTATGAACAATTAAAACCCAACAAGAAGTGAAAATGATTTGCAAAAGATTTTATTGAACATTGTCAGTTGTAGAAATGGACTAAAATGATGTAAGGAAAATGATAATGTATAACATTATATTCCAATTCACACTGTGATCGAAGATGCTCTGACGGATTCAGAGAATGGCTAGTAATATGTATGCTGTAATGGTCGTGGGTTGTGATGAATGACAAAATGTTCACCAAGTAGCTGTGATGCTGACTGATGTCAAGGACCAAATTTGATCATACCTTGCCCATGACTGACATTTCCTTACCTCTGCCGGAATGTCAACTGCAATCGTGGGCAAGTAATAGGAACAGAAAAGTCAGCGTGGTCAGTGTAATTTTTGCCAACAGATCAGTGAGCTGGTGTTTATCATGATTGACTGAATAAGGTTTTTTTGTTATTTGTTTTGTTACTTTTGCTGAAGGATGTACTACAGCAAAAGTGACATTTTAGAAAGATACTATGTAAAAGAAAAATACTATTTGCCACTTAATGACATTAACTTTCCAGTGTCTGGCATGTGGAACTCCAGTAAAAACAAAAAAAAAGATGTAGGGTCCTTACAAAATCCATACCAGACATCCAGGCATGCAGCCTAGCAGGCAAGGGGGAAATTAGTGTGCAGCTCCACCCCTCCCCCAAGCCATATTCGGCCACCAGTGTCCTAGCAACCCCTGACTTGATCCGGCTGATTTGTTTACATTTAGCTGCTGGTTGGGGAATTGTCATTTGTGAAGATTGAGGGATGGGAGCAGGACTATTGGCATAGTCTGTGTTTTTTGTCATGGGGTTGTCAAGGTGGCATTCATCATGATAAATGATGAATCTATATTACTGGATGTTGTGGCTGACAATGGATTTACAGTGTGGACCTTTTTTTAAATTACTTTTTTCTGAGTGTTAGTGTGGTAAATATTATTTTCAACTTTTATTTGTGAAGAAGTAATCAGAGGTACTGTATGCCCTATACTCATTCATGTATGGGGTGCTGTATATTTGGGAGCACCCTTATCCTAGAGGGGGCTTCCAGATTCTGATAAGCCTCCCCCCCACTCACCCCCATATCCTCTTGGGGAGTGGATGTGGGGATGAGGCTCTTTTCCTAATCAACATGGGGATAAGGTGCTTTGCTAGGGAAGGGCAAGGTACCCTTCCTATGTTGGCCTGGTATGGTCCAGGATGGAAGGGGGACTGCACATTTGCTGCTCTCCCCTTTCCTGGCATCTGGTATGGATTTCAAGGAGGGGGACAGGTCCTAATGCTGTTTTTATTACAACAATAAAACAAGTTAGCATAAAACTGTTATTAAGCAGGAAATGCTTGTTATTTTCTTTCTTTTCTATTTAAAGGAATTGTGTATTTCTAATGTTTCACTTCAAGGCTTATTAAAAGAGTTGCCCCCCGCTGAAAAGTATGCATAAACATATTTTTTTTTCCGTTGGTACATGCCCCACAGGACAGTGTCCAGCTATGTGCTTTTTTGGGAATCCCTTGCCTATTACCCTTGAAATTGGAAAGAATTGATTGAGATTTGGCTGCTGTTGACTGTGGTGGGGTTCAGATTAACGTTTGCAAGATTTTTGGACTCATTTGCTGAATGTGTCCCTGAATCGAACCCAAGCACATTTGCTCATTAATAATGGGGATCATATTACTTTCTTTATAAATAAAATGTTTGGGTTATGTTTTGGGTAAGCATTTAAGTTAACCCTAGGGTTATGGTTAGAATTAGCATTAGGGTTAGATCTAGGATTTGGGTTAGGATTAAGGTTAGAATGAGTGTTAGGATTACCTGTAGAGTTAGCATTTTTTGGCACAAGAATAGGCCCAGGATACCTTAAAGAAGCATAGTTAGTCCACTAACTTCAGTTTTTCTTCACACATGCATTGTTAATGTGAACGTTGGGAGCATTTATGGCAGTCACCTTTCAGTAACTACAAAACTCTCACACAAGATACCAGAGATTTTTTAAAAATCAGCTATAAAGTAAGTATATTAATTACAACACTTCAGCTTTTCTACATCTACTGAGACAGTATACATTTCAGCTGGAGGACAGCAGTTAAGGTGCCAACTGAGGGATCGATACCTACTGTTTCTTCTGTCAGCAAAGATAAGCTGAATTTCACTGTCACTTTATTTTTTTCAGACCAAATTAAAGTTTAAAATGTATCAAAGCAAAGGATTCTTCTAGATGAACAGTATTTTTAAACATTGCATTAAATATATCCCAGGGTTTTAGCTAAACTGGTATAATTGTGAAAGCTGGATTTAGCAATGCAGTTAGTTACACAGTTAATGTGCATATCTGTGAAACTGGTTTACCTGACAAAATGTTTATTCAGCCACTTTCTTGATGTGTACACCTTTCCTATACAAGGAGGTAAAACCACTTTCCCTCTTATAGTGCTGCCTCACTTTCCCAATTTTCTAATTGAACAATGATGGAGCATTGGCAGACTGATGCACTGATAAGGTTTTATGTGCTCTGCTCTCCAGTAAGTATGTTCACAATGTTAGACCAATAGCATTGTGCCACCCATATCTCTTTAAGTGTGTTGCCATTAAAGAACGGGGTAGATAATTATTCTTTACATTTGCAGTGGGGCTACCCCTGCACTGCAAGGGTTAAGTGCTTGTTTTTGAGGAGAGCTGAAATTAAAAATGTTATACTCACCTGAACCTTGCAATCTATAGATATTTAGGTGAATTCAGTAAAACCTTAATGGCACTTTCCTGGCGGTATGGTCCTGTGCTGAATTCAAAGGAGCTGTATTGTCTGTTTTGGCAGTTTTACTGACCGACTCAAGTAGTTCTCAATACCGCCACTTTATGAATCTGTCCCTATGGCTGCGACAGATACAAAAAGAATAACAGATTTGAAAACTGGAGGTAATTGTGCCTCCACTCTGGAAATGTTGGTGCTTGCGACCAATTCATGTACCTGTTTACAACAGGTACATGAATCTGGTGTAGCACCAACATGTGTCGTGTGCATGTAAAACAGAATTCCAAAGAGTGTCACAGTTGTGTGCATGACCTGTTTTCTTAACTGAGTAGAATAATAATGAGTGTTTTCCAGTGACGTGCAGTGCATTTGGTGCTGGGTGAGTCATTCCTCTAGCCCGCCCCAGCCCTGCCCCCAGCCCCGTCCTGCCCCCAACCAGCCGACACCCCGCCCCCCAACCTGGTCACCAAGCTATGTGTGTAAGAGGGATGGAGAAGGGAGGAGACAGGGTGGAGCCTCCCTGTCCCTCACTTGCGCGCCACTGGTGAGGCATCGAGGTCCTCAGTGGTTTTTTTCTTCGTTTTTTTTATTGGACAGCATGGACCAATGGAGCTTTGTCATTGGTCCATGCCATTCCCAGAGCTCAAGCCTCTAACACAAAGTAGAGGCTTTTGCAGCTCTTGCCTCACTATGTTAGGTTACATAAGCAGTGGGGAAGCCCGCAGCCATGTAACCTAACTTGGCTGTCAAAACCCGGATGCAGCGCCACCTGTAATTAAGAGGCAATGCTCCATTCATGACAGGTTACACAGCGGGGAGGCTGTCCCTGCTGTGTAACCTGTTAGAAGCGGGTCTGAATAGAGAAAAAGCTGTCAGCTTTTTCCTCCATAATACTAGGTGAGGCTCTGCCTCACCTGCCTCCCCTGACTGCACGTCCCTCGTGTTTTTGATAGATTATCCCAAAAGGGGCAAAGTATGATCAGGCCTCAATGAATAATAATATTAAATTAAAATACTCTGTATTTTTGTTGAGGCAATACATAAAATCCCTACTGCGCAATAGTATCTCTAGTGGTTGGGTGCATACACAACTTGACAGATTGCCATTCCAGGAAAATAGAGCACTTCTTTAGGCACTGAACATATTTATGTAAAGTATGTGGGGTGTTTTTGTTATTAGCAGAATAGGCTCACAAACTTGCATACATATTTCAAAAATTATATAAAAAATGTGCAGCGCTATATTTCTCTATACCATGTGTCAGAAAATGAATTCTAATTCATGTGTGTCGCATAAATGTTAATGTGATCCACACATACAATTCACGTATATCCACACCAATGCAAAGTATCTTACTCAATAAAGTGCATTCCATTCATACATTCAGAAAAACGTGTGATATTTTAGTGTCCCAAAATAAGTAGTGCAACGATACATATACAGCTTCATTGTGAAAAGTTCACTTTAACTGAACTCCAGCAGTTCCCGATCACCAATCATCCACAGGAGTGCTGCTCACCTTATATACAGACCTTAGCACAAGCTCAAACAACGGCAATTCCTTTTCACTTGATGTATAAAGTCGGGCGAGAAGGACCCAGACGGTTGGATTAGTGCTTGCTGCTTAGGTCACTTGCATCTCTCGCAAAGTTTCTTACAATTTTTATACGCATACATATTTACAGAACAGTGTGTGGTTTATATTGAATGTAAGAATATGGTAGTTTACATTGCATATGTTTTTCTTACACATACTTACCGGACTGTATCTGCTCCAGGGACTTTGTTAGGCCTGTGAAAGACCTGGGCACTCTGAAGAGATCATTATTGGGGTGCATATAGCATGCTGCAGCAAATTGTGGGTATGGCTTAAAAGGAGGTAGGAAGGACTTAATGGGGGGAAGTGGAATTAGAACCTGAGTTTACTCACTGTTAACATGTCTTAGTACTTGTGCCCACAAATTATACCTTAATTACTGTGTCACAAGCGAGAGTCTTAAAGACACGAGTAAACCTCAGCACAATCCTTTTTTTTAAAACTTGTATATTTTGTATTACATACGAATTGCGGCACACAAAGTAGAAACAGCTTTAAAGATCTAACACTTTATCCGAGCCTACCTTAAAGAACGAACTTCATTAAAATAATCTTGGACTGCTTAGCAGCCAGCAACTGTTGGGATAATGAACACTTTGGAGTCAGAAGTATGTAATGAACAAATAACATACATAGTCCAGGGGCCAGGAGTGTGTAATGTACAGAGCAGAGTGCAGCAGTAAGAAGTATGCAACACAAAAAATACAAGGTCAGGGCAGTAATTTGTAATGCACAGAGTGCAGGGATCAGGGGTATGTAATGCATAGACTGCAGGGATCAGGAGTATGTAGCACACAGAGTGCCGAGGTAAGGACTGCATAACACACTGTACCGGAGTCAGGAGTATGTAATGCCCAGATTGCAGGGATTAGAAGTATGTAACACACGGGGTAAATAGGTAAGGACCATGTTATACACAGAGTGCAAAAGTACCTAACTTATTGGAGTGCAGGCATGTAAGGCACAGCGTACAGGGATCAAGAGTATGTACCTGTCAGGCAGCCTGCGTAGTTCAGGCAGCCTGTATTGCAGGCTGCAACCCTGACCGGCGAGGGTTAATCATCCTGTGTCTTACTGGCTGCAGCACTTAGTAAGTCAGCTGTAGCTTAATTAATCAAACTGTTGTGTAGCGGGATCCACCTATTGATCCCAGCAGTGGTCGTGTGCTGGTCTGCGTGCGTTTCACATATTTCAGCTGTGCGGCACCAGGCATCCATTAACTCTTTTTTGTCCTGGCTACCTTTGTAGTGGTTTGCTTTTTTCGATCATATTAGGATTTATCCCTCTTCAGAGCAGCTTCGGGTTTTAATTATTCTTTCACATTTTATTCACATATTCAGTTTTAATTCAATTATTCCTATATTACCACCCCCCTCCAGAAGCGCAGATTAACTTGTGTACATACCTTTGTAGTGGCCCAGATCCCCTGGAATACTTTGAACACAGGGCTCTCAAGGTACTCAAGGCCTTGGGCGGAATCTCAGCACATCACCTCTTCATGGCGGAGACCAACTCTGAGAGCAACCTGTGCCTGGCCTGACCAGTATTGCTGTGATCTCTCCCCACATACATCCCTTTACATTGACACAGCAGCAGTCCAGCCCACCACAAATTTGTTTCCGGAAAAATCCCCCCCCCCCTACTTAGAGGTTGGGGGGAAGGAGTAGTCCACACACACACACAGAGCCTTTTGTAACTTTTACTTAAACATTTTCTTCTTATGTACAATATAATACAGGCTTCAGTCATCCCATTCACTGATGATGGCACATTACTTGTTTAAGCATCCTACAGTGATGCGAGTAGTCCCATCAGATAGTGCTGCTCCTGCCCTCCTTTGCTTCCCCCCTTAGGGGAAGCTGACAGATATCCACAGCGACTACATGGTGACAGGCATGGTTCTGTGCCTTCCCATGAACCAGCCTTCTATAAATCACTCTGTCTTGTCCACCTGGACACTCCTGTGCCAACTGCACACGTGCCTTCTGCCCCGCCCAAAATTATATATATGGCTCTCCCTGGATATAGAGTTGCCTCAGGGCAGAGCAACCTTTAACTATACAGTGGCTCCCTCAGTCACTCATCTTAATGCCTCAGGACTATATGTTTAACGTTTCTCATGATTTATTTCATATCAAACATATGTAAATCCTTCTGTTAATTATCTCTCCAAGAACTGTTACTAACGTCAAATGTACTTCAAGTATTTGATCCGTTCTTACTCCATGTTATTGTACAACCATTTTTTTACACCAAAAATTTGTTTGTGTAAATCTCTGTTTATTTGCAACAATAACTAAACTATTGAACAGAAACAATTCCACTTTCCTCCTGATATCTTCCCTATCTTATATTTCACCAAGTAAAAACCCCATCTCTGGAAAGAAAAAAACTATCCCCTCAGAAGCAAAACCACCCACACTGCACAAATCTCTCCCTTCCTCATTCTCTGATAGTGTTGGAGTTCACATGAGGTCTCCCCCGTTTCTTACATGTTCGGATCTGGAAATTGGCCACTTAGGCCTAAGCATTGCATCCTTGGAAAAAGAAGAGTAGGCCAAATGCTCCTCTATACCTGCCAGCACCTGGTATGTCCCAACAGCACAGAAAGGCAACATGGTGAAGATATTAGCTGGTGGGCAGCTTTTTTTCCCCAAGAGAACTTGTCACTGTGTCCTGAATGAATGAGTCTTTTTAGGCACTGACATAGTCTGGTGTGCTGTAGATATGCCTATATAAAATCATGAACTAAGCAGGCTTTGTCTTTGTTTATGTATTTCAAGGATTACGTTTTTACTTGGTCAGTGATAGCTATGATGTTATTTGGTATTTGTGTCTTGTGTTTTTAAGATGAAATTTGACCAAATTCTAGATTGGGCTTACAAAGGAAATACGTATCAGCCCTTCTGGATCCTATTATACTTCCATATAAAGCCTTACACTTCGCTGTTAATAGATCTGACAAAATTGTTTTAGATTTATTTTTAGCTTATTAGAAAACACTAAGCATTCAGCATTTCTTTTCTTGAATAAGAAGCACTGGAAATGTCACCCTTTTGATTTTACTGATTGCTGAACAAAGGCAAAAGAAAAAAGAGAGCTTGGTGTAGAAAGAGCCATGTCAGTGTGAGTCGCCCAATGCAATTTATATTCTCTAATCTTTTTAAGACAGGGCATTGAATATTGCTATACAGACCCATTGCTGTAATACTTATATACAGATATTGAGTACAGGGTACTACAGCAGTTAAAAATACATTATGGATGACATTTTTCTAGTAAATAATGTGGTAGACTTCAAGCTGAACTCTGCACCTTAGCTGTCCAATCACAGGCTAATAGCAGTAATGTGACCAAGATACATTTACAATTTTACATAAGTAAAAGTTGGGTCACCGGCCTGTCTGTGCTGTGTGAGGGGGCTGTGTGTATTTCTTGACTAGTTGCACACTGTGTATTTTTCTGTTTGCCTGGAGTTCAGCTTTATGATGATTTTTTTAGCATACCTCACAACTGTTTGGAGGGACCGTCCCCTAGTTAGAACCAAATCTCTCTATCCCTCTCTCTTTCTTCCTAAGTTTTCCCTCTTTTTGGTCTGTTGTACATATACCTATGAAAGGTTCTATTTAATTACCAAATGTGTAATCTTATATCTTAATTACACTGTACAAGAAAGATTTTGCTTCTTAAAGGCTTCTGGGTGTATCGTATAGATCTGGGACTTCTAATCACTAAAATAACATGTAATTTAACCTATCACATACCATTTAATTAAATCTGTTATTTTTGTATTTTCACATTTGAAAGTATTACTAAAGGTTAGGCGTTTTTTACTTTGCTTTACAGTAAAAAATTAGAAGTACCTCCCTATAACCCCCAACCCCTCCAAACTTACCTGCAGTCAGTCGTCTCCTCCGCCGAGACCAGGAAGTTATTTGGCTTTCTCCGAACTTCCTGGTCCTGGTGGAGGGTACTGGTACTGAGTGGAGGGCTTGGCTTTCCGAAAGCTGTGTGTGTCTATGGTCGCACACAGCTAGCTGCAGGGATGCACTTAAGTCTCAGAGATGCACCATGACTGGACTGGTTAAGAAAGCGTATGAACTCTAATTTGGTTGTAAGATTGGTGATCAGCAGTGGCGGAACTACCGCCGGTGCAGGCGGGGAGGAGAGAAAATGACAGCCGGCCGAGTGCTTCGGGATGAGAGGGCTGTGTTTATGGTTTTTTTTGGAGGGGGGGCAAAAAAAATCTTGCAACAGGGCCCTTTGTTCCTTAGGTCCGCCACTGGTGATCAGGACAAGGCAAAAAGGCATGGGCTCCTCACATTTGTTGTGCAGGGTGTGTTGTCGATCTGAATTCTTGGCTCAGAGGAACTCAGAATGCTGTTGCTGTTTATGCTGTTTGCTGTCCCAATGCTATGGTGAGAACAGAAGGATCACGTAACAGACTGTTTATTTTGTTTGACTAATGTTTCCGGTTTCTCTGCTAAAAATAAGAAATCAATTGAGGACCTCAATCTGCCTTCAGCCATGAGACCAATGTCACATGATGACAGTCTGCCAGTACCAAAGCCACCAGATAAATGGAGCTTTGATGAAAATGATAAGAAAGCTAAACATGCTGCAAAGCACCAACCAGATACCAACCAGGTTGTTAGGGAGTAAAAAGTTTATTGCTGATGTTGCCATCACCACTAAACATTTTGTACATCAAAATCATGTCCCCTCTTAGTCACCTCACTTACAGCATGAACAAATTTAAATTTAGCAACCTTGTCTCATAGCATTGATCCTCCAGCCCCTAAATTAGTTTCGTTGCTCTTCTCTGCACTCTCTCCAGCTCAAGGACATCCTTTCTGTAGACTGGTGACCAAAACTGAACCACATACTCAAGATGAGGCCGAACCAGGGATCTAGAAATTGGCAAAAATATTGCTGTCTCTCTACAGTACATTCCCTTTTTAATATAGTAATAATGACAGTACTTTGCTTGATTTGTTTGCCGCAGCCTGGCATTGCGTTCTGTTATTCAATCTGTGGTCTACTATGACCCCCAAATCCTTTTCCATTTCTGACTTCCCTAGTGGAGTATCCATTAATGTGTATTCCACATGCTTGTTTTTAACCACAAAATGCAATGCTTTACATTTATCAACATTAAACCTTATCTGACATGTAGTTGCCCACTCCTCTATTTTATTCAGGTCCTCCTGTAATATTATAATGTCTAAGTTCGTGTATATTACACTCCCAATTTTAGTGTCATCTGCAAACACAGAAACATGGCTATTAACACCATCCCCAATTTCATTAATAAACAGGTTAAACAGTATGGGGCCTGGCGCAGAACCCTGGGACACTCCACCTTAGACCAATGTGAAAAAGAGCCATTTATCAATTCTCTGGACATGTTCCTGGAGCCAGTTCTCTATCCATGTACACAGACTTTCATCTATGCCTATAGATTTCAGCTTGTGTACTGTATTAGGCGTTATGTGGTACTGTGTCAAATGCTTTTGCAAAGTCCAGGTACACCACATCCACTGCCCTTCCTCCATCCAGATCTCTAGTCACTTCTTTTTAGAATATCTGTAAAAAATAAGTCAAGGCAACTGGACTTGCTGTATTTTCCTTGAAGACGTTTCACTGGTCATCAGCTGACCAGTGAAACGTCTTCAAGAAAAATACAGCAAGTCC
>NW_017306845.1:961005-998750 GCF_000935625.1 Nanorana parkeri | reverse complement strand
TTGATCAGCGTCCTGCTTCAACAATAGTGGGACGCCGATCAAACGGTGGATCGCGGCTTTATGCAGACTACTCGGGTGAGTGGGCGGAGTCTCGAGGCGCGCCTGCGCATTGACACCGCCGGACGCCGTACGAGAGTGGGAGGAGTCTCACGGCGCGCCTGCGCAGTGGCGCGTACGGCTCGTTGTCCCGGCCGAGGGGTGTGAGCTGTATCACACTTAGTATACCGCTTCACAAACAAAATCCACTAAATAGTCCTTTATCACTCCCTCAAACAGTCTACATACTATTGATGTTAGACTGACTGGTCTGTAGTTCCCAGGTTGGCATCTTGAACCTTTTTGGAATATTGGTACTACCGTAGCTTTACACCAATCACTTGGTACCCTACCAGTGATTATGGAGTCAATGAAAATGAGGAATAATGGTGTCGCTATAACATGGCTGAGCTCTTTAAGTACCTTAAGGTGCAGGTTATCTGGTCCTAACGATTTATTTGCATTACAATTTTCTTGTCTTTGTTGAACCCCGGCTACCGCCAACCACTGCGGTATCTTATAGTGCATAAGATACCGCAGTGGTTGGCGGTAGCCGGGGTTCAACCTACTCACATTCTTATCTCCATTAAACCCATCTTCTTGAGTGTATACTAAGGAGAAAAATTAATTTAATACTGAATATGGAATTTGGAAAACACAGGTTGGAATACGAAGCTCAGAATTCAGAATAAACAATATAGAATTGGAACACAGAATACGCAATTCGAAATACAGAATTCAAAATACAGAATTCAAAATACGGAATTGGAGTCTGGAATACCCACGGAATATGATTTGGAATATGGAAAACAGAATTTAGAATAGGAAATACAAAGTACACAGTTTGGACTATGAAACACGGAATATGGAATAGAGAATACAGAATACAGAGTACAAAATACATTACTTGGAATACAGGGTTTAGAATTGGGAATATGGAATTGAGAAAACAGAATTCAAAATAAGGAATTCGGAATACAAAATACAGAATATAGAATTTGGAGTACGGAATTCAGAATTCTGAATATGGAATTTGAAATATGGGGGTTGATTTACTAACCTTATAAACACACCACGAACATGTATACACCTCTGTAGTGTGTTCCCTCCCAGCATAATCTATGGGTGGAATCTAAACACCTTTGTAGTGTGTACACACTCAGTGTACACACTAGACAAGCATGAATTACAAGGTGATGTTGTGTAAATTAGCTCTATGTTGTGTTGCTTGCGTTGATGAATGCAGGAATGTAAATGCATGAGCTAACCATTTTTGTCTAAACTGTGAAGCAGCATTATATATGCATCATGTGCATGATTTTTCCATATATGGCATTAGTGGAAATATGCTTTTAAAGACTTTTTGGTTGATAAATACGTTTTGCTGTGTGAAAATCACACACTCCTGGTGCGTGCGTGTGTTTAGGTTAGTAAATCACCCCCATGGAGTGAGGACTTCGGAATACAGAATATGGAAATCAGAATATGGAATTTGTAATATGCAATATTGAATTTGGAATACGGAATTTGGAATTCAGTATACAAAATACAGAATATATGGAAATGCAGAATATGGAATATAGAATACAGAGTTTGTAATATGGAATACAGATTTTGGAATTAGGAAGACGGTATTCGGAATATAGAATCCAAAATATAGTCTTTGGAGTTCGAAATACAGAATTTAGAATACAGGATTCAGAAAATGGAATACGAAATTTGAAATATATAATACGAAGTTTGGAATACAGAATACAGAATTTGGAATACGGAATTTAGAATATGGAATTTGGAATAAGGAATTCCAAAAACAGAATTCGGAATATGGAGTTTGAAATTCAGGATACATAATTCTGAATATGGAATTCGGAATATGGGATTGGAAATTCAGGATGTTGAATTTTTATGATGGAATTCGGAATACGGAATTTCAAAACGGAATGGAGAGCATGGAATTTGGAATATTAAATCAGAATGCAGAATTCTGAATATGGAATATGGACTTTGGAATTCAAAATACAGAATAAGGAATTCAGAATATGGACTACTGAATTTGGAATGAGGAATTCAGAATGCAGAATAAGGAATACAGAATTTGGAATATGTTATACAAAATTTGGAATTCAGAATACGGATGGAATACAAAATATGGAATGCAGAATTTGGAATACAGAATTCGAAACACGGAATTTATAATTTGATATACGGAATTCGAAATACGAAATTTGGAATTCAGAATATGGAACTCAGAATTCAAAATATGGGTTTTGGAATTCAGAATGCAGATGGAATTTATAATATGGAATTTGGAATTCGGAATACGTAATTTGGAATTTGGAGTATGGCATTTGGAATTCAGAATAAGGAATTCAGAATGTGGAGTTTGGAATACCGAGTTCAGAATATGAAATTTAGAATGTGAAATTCAGAATACGGAATTTGGAATTTACAATCTATTAAATATGGAAAGGGAAAACAGAATTTGGAATATAGGATACAACATTTGGAATACGGATCTGGGAATACAGAATATGTAATATGTAATACCGACACTGGACAACAACGATTATGCTTCTTGAGCACCTCTGGGTATATCTTATAAATTTTGGGCTGCAAATCATGAAAATGCAAAAAACAGTAGTAGAGTAGTAGTAGAGAGTAGTTCCATGCTTACTCTAACTCTGATGTCCTCTTTGCTCAGATGCTATTATCCCATGTACACAGCATGCCTGTCCTGTACTGGCTACATTTTGCTGTTACCCCACAGGCTCCCTTTTTGGGAGAAGATAAGGACCTATCATTCACCTTCTCATTTACTTCTACCACCAAAAAAATAAAAACACCCTTTTAAAAACCCCATTATATCTTTCTTTGAGAGACCTGAGATTAATGGGGTAAACATAATTTGGCAAAGTGAATCTTGGGCACAAATTTACAAAGTGAGAGATGGACATATTCAGGAGCTGGTGGCAGTGGGGTCTGTCACGATCTGTCAGTCACATGCCTGTGACTGACGGATTGCCTACCCCCAGTGTAAGGGAAACAAACAATTCCCTAAACAGAAAGATATAATGCTTATAAAAGTATGTGCCCAGCAATCCGATATTATAATCTTAGCAGGTTGCTAAGTACAATTAATTGCCTATTGATCTGACAGAAAACCAGTAAGAGTCTAACTTCCTATTTGAGCTGTGTAGTGCTTTGGTGCACAAAAACCCCAACCTGTCAACACTGCTTGCTTCACTACAGAACTCCAACTATCCCTACACCTCTCTGTCACACTCCAGGAACTGAGCTTCCTGCAAACATTTTACAAACCTGGTGATGCAGAAGGGAGTAATAAAAACTGGTTCTCACAGCAGGAATGTTGGAACAGGAAGGTTAAAGAAAAATAGAGGATTGTGAATTGAATGCCATACTATGTTTAATAGTCTAGATACATGTTTATTTGTTAAGGGAATAGAAATCACCAGGGCTTACTAAGGGAGAACATATATCAGGACTGTAGAGGCTTGAATTTGGATATCGCTTTGTCCAATGTGTGAGAATGCATAGAACTCTTCAGCAGTTGATTTGGCAGCCGAAAGAGCTCAAACATCCCAAATGGCTAGCCACACCAACAGGTCAAACCTTGCGGGTCAAGCACTTTTGTATTTCATTTCTTTCTTGTAAAGAAAAAAAGGGGACATGCTCTAGAGGGGGAGAGGAAGGTTGAGGGTTAAGTGTTGGTCATGCCGACACTTTAACCCTTGACTGTGACTGTAACTTTTGATTGAATTTGTTACATATTTTATCTTCAAAAAATATTGTGACAATTTTGTGGAAATTTACTTTTTATGCTGAATTGGGAGGTTTTTAAAAAAAATAATGTTTTAATTTTACTACATCTGGTTAGTTGAATTGAGCCTGCTGTTGGTTCTAGCACTAAACTCAGCTAGGACATGTCACAAGGTCACCTTCAAATGCATCAGTAATTTTTTTACTTTGCACTCCAGCTCTAAGCTACATCTCTCTCTTTTTGCGTTTTATGCTGCAATTTTTCTTGAACATGGTAAAAGCAGAGTAATTTATTGCAGTACAAATACACAATTTATATGTTGATGAGATGAAAGCTGAAACCTAGCATACTGTTCCAGTCAGGTCTACTGCTATTTTGCAATCTTTCTCAAATTCACTCAACCAAGCCTCTGTTTACTGTTCTTTACAACTATCCAGAGCTACCAAAGCTTACATTAAATAAGTCCCCCTGGTGCTGTTACCAAAGTACAGACCGATACTACTGCAGACAAAGAGCTGAAACTTGTGATGCATATGCATCTAAAAATGACTATTATTAAATTCATATTAATAATCTATGAAAATGCATCAGTCTTCACCTTGAAATGACATAATATTTTTAAGAACTACAAAAGATAATATTTCTGTCTTAAAACACTACAAATAGGAACACTTTTTTTTTGCATTGCAAAGAGCTGTCTACAGATCAGTTGAGGATCACCAAGATCATCGTTTTATTGCCATTAGTGCTTTAAAGTGTATTTCCCTTTTTACAGCCAAATTGGGATAACACTTACATTATATTTATTACTTGTTCCCATTCACGTAGCATAGCTTAACAAAAATAAATACATTTCAGCTTATCTTTTTAGATGCTTTTTGTGCTAACTCCAGGACTGAAAAATCCGGCTTAGTTACTGTCTGCAGGGTTAGGGGGAGTTGTGCTTCACATAATTAACTCTGTCTGTACTTTGCTTGCAGGTTTAGGGGAAATGCTGCCATCCTGTGGCTTCTAGTAATGCCTTATATCTTCTATTTTTACTCTAGAGCCGATCAAATGTGGTTTCAGCTTTACCAAGGGAAGAGGCTATTGAGGTTCTCCATTTAATCAGGTCTCTAATGTATGATCCTTACATGTTTCTATACATATATATCGTTCTAAACGTATGTACATCTTAATATCAATATATGGACTTATTGATTTCTATTAAGGATCTGACATTGTTGTGAACTATCTTAGATATACTCTTGAATAGGTCTTCCACGCAGGGAGACCAACTACAGGTAGGGGAGCCTTGTCCTTGTCTAATTTACCTATATTTATTATCAGATGGGTAAAAAAACCACATTAATCTGATATTTCCACATGCCAATTATTTAAAAACCACACATAGATAAATTAATTTGTATTTCAAGCTTTCACTGCAGTTTACCATAATAAATCATAATAATTATTGACCTCTATACATAGATTTGGATGCTATTGGGACATACCTCCTACGTTTAGGTCTATGTGCTCGGCACACATGTGCAATTTTTCTTCCTTTATGATATTTAGTAAGATTTGTTTATGTGGTCAAAATTCTAATTATCTTTTGTATTACATAGTTTATCTAAATTGTTTAAAAATAACCTTTTGATAGTTATTGTATGTCTCTCATAAGTTTATAACGTCTCATAAGCTCCTGATAAAGCGCTTTACCCGTGAGACGCTTTGAGCAGAAAAGTTATCCTGTTACATTTCAACTTTGAAAAGGCTAATGTTTGAAAACTGTGATTCCAGTAAAGCATAAAGTCATATATACATTGTGATAGTGGAGTGACATAGATGATAACACACACAAGTTGTTTTAGCATCAAAGTTACTTTATGTTAATATGCATGTATACACCAAACTAGCATTGTAATGTGTATAATATTGTAAATAACGTTTGTATTTTTTAAGAAGGCATGTCTAATGTTGGTACCTTAAAAGTCTGCTATTCTTTCTGAATTTTCTATAATTTCTGGGATGTGGTGACCTTTAGTGGTTGGGCTCATCTATCTTTAAGAATTGGATAGATGAGAAGAACTGTCTTTCCTATCAGCATCCAGACACTACAGTCTAGATATAACACTAAATTTATTAGCGACATAGCAGAGGGCGCTACATGACCCATATCACAAATACCAAAATTTCTCTCTAGCAATAGTGTTTGCAGTCTTCATAAATGACCATAAACCTACATTCTAACCATCAACTAAATAATACAGTTCTGCTGTTTCCCATAATAGATGGATTTTAAGTGCCCAGAAGTTTCTAAGAAAATTGAGGCAACCTCATTACTTTATGCAATTATAATTTATCCGCGCTGTTCGGCTGTCATGCATTAGTTCAATGTCTCTGTTGCATATGACATAATGCAGTAACACAGCTGGATTTTAATTATGTGCCATCCTAGGCCATTTTATTGTGCTAATTCCTATAAACAGAGCTGGACAATTCACAGGAACCAGGAAGGTAATGTGCCTAAATTACTTCTGCTTCATAACTATTTTTTTTTTATTGTTGTTATGCGGCTACATGTACTAACATTGTCTGCAGATAACCCAAACCCTAGGCAGTTATATTTACCAAGCCATGGTCCCATGCCACTTCCCCATGTCAGGCTCATGATATCATCCAGCAAACAAAAAAAAAGTTATAAAGTATATATTTTTTTTCCTTGTAATGCTGGGCACACACCTTACAACCATCGCAAGACTTTTGTCTTGCGATGCTTGTAAGGTACTTCTACTTCTTTATCTTACGAACATGCTACACACCCGCCGAACATCGTACGATGCTCGACGGGTTTTCAAACATGTTCGTAAGTTTAAAGTCGTGCGACCTTACAGTAGTAATTTTTGTAAAACAGTAAAGAGAATTCCAACCAGCAATAGAGTAGTGATGAGCCGAATAGGCTGGAGTTCGGTTCTAATTCGAACTTTAGAACATCCCAAAAGTTTGAATTCGAACTCAATGCAAGTCTATGGGGGTAGAACTTTTTTTTAAAAGTGTCCCCTTTAAGAGGGCTTATAAGCAAGTTATTTGTCATAAAAAGTGTATGGGGATCCAGGTACTGCCCTGGGGGACAGGAATCAATGAAACATTTTTTTTAAAAATACCGTTTTTAAAGGAGCAGTGGTTTTAACATAACTAAACCACTGGGTAACAATAACACCAAGGGGTAGCAATAAAAATGAAAAATTTAATATTGTGCCTGGGGGGTCCCCTTTCCCTGCCTGTAAAGTGGCAAATCTGTACAATGTATAGATGTACAATTCAATGTATAGAACCTGCTGCAGCAAAACTGACATTTTTTTTTTTCATTCTTAACCACTTGAAGACCCCCTTCCTGGCCAGGCCATTTTTCAGTGGTCAGCGCTGCGGTACTTTGGCTGACGTTTATTCCGTCATGCAACGCTGTACTGAAATGAATTTTATACCATTTTTTGGGGACAGATAGAGCTTTCTTTTGGTGGTATTTAATCACCGCTGGGGTTTTTATTTTTTACTATATAACAAAAAAAGAACCCTAAATTTTGTAAAAAAAAAACATGTTTCCCTATAAAATGTTATGAAACATTTATTTTCACCCCAATTTTTGGTATAATATAAAAGACGGGGTCACGTCGGGTAAATAGACACTAAATATGTCAACCTTTAAAATTGCGCGCGCCCGCGAAATCGCAGAAAACGACCGCAACCAAAATTGGCCATAGGCGACACTTTAAACGTTTTTACCGCTCATGGCCTGGTATGGGAAGTAGGGGAGGCGCTTGCTCGTCCCCCCCTTTCCAGCCCTGCCAGGCCTATGCTCGGATCAAGGGTCTGGTATGGAATTTTAGGGGGGACCCCACGTTTTTTTCCCCCCATGGGGGTGGGGTTCCTCCTTAAATTCCTACCAGACGTTAAGGGCCTGGTATGACTGGAGCCCCACACACTTTTTTTTTTTACACGGGGTCCCTCCTAAATATTCCTAAGAGGACCTTAAGGGTCTGGTATGACTTTTGGGGGGAACCCCACGCTTTAAAAAAAAACAAACAGATTTTAAGGGTACATTTACTGCTGATGAACACCCGCCGCATAATGGCATTTTGACAAATGCCGGTAGCATATAAACATTTGGGCAGAGCTAGCAGTGACAGCTAGCTTTACAGTTGTGACAGGTGAGCCATGATTGAGCAGAGTCATCATGACTTTTCCCAATCATGGCTTCACAGTTCTGTGTGCCCTGATTGGGCAAAGTCTTGCACCTGACATATGGTCAGGTGCAAGGCTTTGGCCAATCAGGGCTCACAAAGCACAGTGCCTTGTGCGGGAACACCCTGGCAATTTGTCTGTTTACCGAACACACGAACTGTCGATGTTCGAGTCGAACTCTCGTTCGGCTCCAACACCGAGCCCAACACTACAATAGAGGACTACAGCTCCCATCAATCCACAATTTTACAGCAATAGAGAATGGCAACCAGCAATCGTGGATTGCTGAAATGTGTAGTCCTTTATAGCCGGTTGCCATTCGCAATTGCATTTGATTAGCACTGTGACATACACCAATAAGAGAAGAACAGAAGGCAGCCGCAGTATAAAAGTTTACTTACCTGCTCTCAGGAGGTTATAGCATGCTTCAGAAGGGCTGTGGGTGTCACTCAGAAGTGCGGCGGTGTGTCTGCGGCGTTTACCAGGACTGTGTGGTGTTTCACTAGGACTGTGTGCGGTCTCACCAGGGCTACATGCAGATCTCACTAGGGCTGTATGTGGCGTCTCACTAGGGCTGCGTGCAGTGTCTCACCAGGGCTGCTTCGGGTCTCACTAGGGCTGCGTTTGGGGCTCCCCAGGGCTGCGTTTGGGTATCATCGGGGCTGCGTTTGGGTCTCACTAGGGCTGCATTTGTGTGCCACCAGGGCTGCATTCACATCTCACCAGGGCTGCATGTGGGGCTCTCCAGGGCTGTACTGGCTATTGCTGAGCTCTCCAGGGCTGCATGCAGGTCTCACCAGGGCTGCATTCGCGTCTCACCAGGGCTGTGCATGGGCCTCCCCAGGGCTGTACCAGCTATTGCCATGCACCGGGCTCTCCGAGGCTGCAATCGAGTCTCACCAGGGCTGTTATGCGGCTCTCCAGGGCTGTATTGGCTATTGCCAGGTGCCAGGCTCTCCAGAACTGTGATCCCGTCTCACCAGGGATGTATGTGCGGCTCTTCATGGCTGTTCCGGTGGGTGTCGGGCTCTCCAGTGCTCTATGGCAGGTGTGGGGCTGTCCAGTGCTGTGTCGGTCTTGGGAAGGAGGAGAAGGAGTTGTGCAACCAGACCATCACTGCCAAGGACAGCTACTGTGAGGTCCCCAGCAGGCTGCTTGAGGTCCCTAGCAAGCACAGGAACTCAGGCAGCCAAACTTATAAAAAAAATTAAAGGGCCGGTATCGGCCTTAAGGAATGGAGCATTTTCATACCTATACTCGTTAAAATGCCGTGTATCGGCCCCGATGCTAGTATTGATATCGATGCATCCCTAGTGCTAACCTATGTTGCTGCACTTTTCATGTCAGAGGCCTTCAGCACAGTGAGGGGATTTGTGACTGAGAAGCTGACTTTTAATAAATTAGGATTAGCAGCTGCTGTGTTTTGGGTGCACAATGTTTTTACATTTTTTTTTCAAAGGATGTATTGAGGTACTGTGAAAAAAGGCAGCTCTCAATCTGTAAACACCCCGAGCTACAGGTCATAATTAAAAAAGAAAAAAAATTGGCCAGCAGCAGGACATTTTCAATGAGGAACAATTGGCCAAAATCTACTAGAGAGGTGTTTTGCTACTACAATTAAGAGACCTCCAGATGAAATAGCAGGACAATTTTAAATAGCAAGGCTAGGCCCAATTTACCACAGACAAGGAGCACATACTATGGGTATAGAGGTGTGCAGTGAATGTGAGTGACATTTCTCAGTTCCCAATGTTACTAAAATCATAAAACACACGCACAGAGAACAATGCATTTGTATATAAAAAAATATATATATATATATATTTTTCTTTCCAGCCTCTATGTCTTTTTCATGTTGGAAGAATGCACGGAGATAACATGTGTAGCACAACCCCTAAGGAGCAGAGAAAAGGTGGGTCATCCATTATAGCCATGTCTAGGGGATCCAGGTTCTGACTGCCCATTAGCACTTACCACCCTCCATGGAGACCGATAAAAGTGAAGTCCAGACAGTAGGTATGATCCTGAAGAACTTTATTAACAAACTTCAGGGAGAGAGGGTTGAGGATCAGAATCATGCAGGCTGGTGTAGACTCCTTGGAGTGGTAGAATACAACGGCTACTGCCATTCACAGACTAGAACCTTTAAAGGAGAACTATGGGGTTTTTCCCCATAGTTCTCCTTAGGGTAACGGGAGGACACAAATTAGCGTCCTCCCGTTACCCTAAGCTCAGTATACCGCGAGCTACAGCTCGCGGTATACTGGGACGCAGCAGCCGGAGCGGATCCCTACATGGACGTCAAGATCCGCCCAGCTGTGTGAGTGACAGCTGGCTCTGCCTATCTAGAGGCAGAGCCAGCTGTAACCGCCCCCTCCCCCGTCCGTTCCGCCAGTCAGCGCTGGCAGATCGGAGCGGGGAGAGGGGAATCCAGCCCCTCCCCCTGTCACAGCAGAGAGCCGTGACAGGATCGAGAGGTTCGCTCACCTCCCGATCTACTGAGCCGACCTGTGACAGTCTCATTGTCACAGGTCGGCTAGAACTATGAGGTGAGTGGAAATCACTCATCTCATAGTTCTCCTTTAAGCCAGATGTGTGAAGAGCACCTGGCACAATTACTGAGACATGCAGGTAGGCATCAGATACAGTAGGTCTATTGAAGCTATCCACTGACCTTCTTTCGCCAAGGAAAAAATAATTTCTAAGGATTGAATCCTTAAGGGAGGTGTCTTGATAAACGAGTTGAGAAATTTCAGACAGCTTTCAGACAGGGAGACAGCTTGAGACTGCAACAATTCTTTTTTATATACAGTAACTGTAATTTGGTCTGAGCAGCTGGAATATGGATGGCAACAATAAATTAATGAGGGGTCTCTTCTTGAATTCTATTTGCTAACCTCACTCCAGCATCACCTGCATATCATTGTTCTGGCGCGGCATCCTGAGGATGTTTGACCATGTCTGCTTAGTTTGAGTTAGCATGGCCCCTTGTAGTCTAAACCAGGGCTGCATAGGACAGGGTGAGAACACAAGAGCACAGCTGGTAGACAGATGTCACCCCATAACAGGACGTATCTGAACATGGGCCTTCATTGCAGGATCACCAGGAATTATATTAATGACATTTTTTTAAAATAATACAGTTAAACTGTGCAATACGCAAATATTGTCTAACTACAAGAGGTATGTGTTTTCTTTCTCCTTGTGCAGGGTGACAGGTCGTATATCCACCACTCCTGTAGTTTTCTGCAGGCAGCCTGTAGTAGATGGAGCCTGCTGGGCCCCTCCCACGGCTCTGCTCTCTGCACATACTATCTATAGTAGAATCGGCTTGCTTCGCATTGCTTCGGGTCGGGTGAGCATGTTTGGCTGACCCGAAGTGCAGAAGGAGTTCGACCCCCAAAACCTGTGTTTGCAAAGGCATTTGGTGCACAAAAAGTGCATTTATATCCTCTGTGGCTACAGAGGAATACATTTAAATAAAAGATTTTGTTGCCTGAGTTCAGCTTTTAACAAGTTAAAGTTAAGACTAGATTTTACTGACTGGGTTTACATTTCCTTACATAGTTGCATTAGAGTGTTTTATTATGTTGTTTTGTTTTCAGTATGCTGGATCAGGAACTGATGTGCAGTGTTCTATATAATCTGTAGAGATCTATGTCAGTTACATAAAAGTGTATATTATATGGAATGGCTATCCTAGTACCAAAAATAATAATGGCCAGAAACACAGCCTACACTGGAAATATTATTATACAGAATTTATATAGCGCCAACAGTTTGCGCAGCGCTTTACAATATAAGGAAGACTTTACAATCACAATACAATTCAAGATAAGATGGTAAGGAGGGCCCTGACCCCTGAAGGCTTACAATCTAAATATAGCCACATGCATCGTGTTTTCAGTTTCTGCCCTCCACCAAACACAGTGACATAGACATAATGGCTCTAAAGGGGTTGATTTACTAAAGGCAAAAGACTGTTCACTTTGCAGTGAAATAATGCCTTAGCTTAGTGAATGTGGTGAAAATTTACCGTGCAAGGAATATCCAATCATGTGCAAGGAAAATTAAAAAGACTATTTTTTAATGCACATGACTGAATAATGAAAGTTGTCAGAGCTTCACCTTATTAACTCAGCTCAGGGGCAATTTCTTTGCAAACTGAAAATTCTCTTTAAAGTGAACATCCTATTTGCCTTTAGTTAATCACCCATATGTCTCTAACTCACGCTTTAGATTACACTAAGTAAGTATCACAGCATATTATTGAATAAGATATATTTTATTGAATATATATAAAAATACTTACATTAATATATATATTTATATATATGAGGAATGCACTGATACTAGTATCGGTATCAGTGCCAATACTGAGTATTTGGGCGAGTACTCGTACTCGCCCAAATGCTTCCGATGCCTATCCTTATAATGGAGTTTTCCGGTATCAGGAAGCTGGGTGGCGAGTCAATACATGCTGCCTGGCTTCCTGATTGGAGGGGAAGCCAGTTCTATGCTCCCTTGTCACCAGGGAGCATGGAGCTGGCTTCACGACCATTAAGGAACCTAGGGAATGACTTCCCCCCAGCTTCCTGATTTTTCCCGGTTAATCAGGAAGCTGGGCGGCGAGCCATTACAGGCCGCCTGGCTTCCTTACTGGGTCTTCAAGTATTGGTATTCTGCATCGTCGAGTACCAAAAACATGTATCAGTACTCATACTCGATACCGAAAACCGATATCTTACTTGTCAAAGTACTCACAGATACCAATTACTGATACATTTTTGTTTAGTGTCATGTGACAGTTTGAAAAAAAACCCAATACAGACTAATGATTTCAGGACAGTTGTAGAGCGCCAGGGCCCAGTCGCAGCTGCAACCACTGCAACCCTGTTAGTTTTTGTGAAAATGCCAGGTATCTGCACCAATAAAGGAAGCTGGCCAAGGAAGCTGGTATCTGAACATCCCTAATATATACAGTATATTATAATACAGTATGTAACATAAAGTGATATATTATGATAGAATTTCAGAACAAAGATTCTGACCTTTGTTTAATTTTGAAATACATTGAACTGTGATTTTTATATATGGTAGATGTTAGATCGGTAAATTCTTTGCATATCAAGTAAAATGGAAAGATAGTTCATGAAGTGTAGTAGATCATGCAGTGCAATTAAAACTGAAAAGAACAATGCTACCAGTAGACGTTAAATTGTGTCTTTGCCTAAAACAAAGTGAAGACCCTGACAGTCTGACTGACACAGGAAAGGAACCACACAAAGAATATTCAGAATTTAAAAAACTGTCTCCTTTCGTTAAAGGAGATACCCAAATTTTAAGAACATCCACCTATGAATGACAATCAAAGTTGAACACTTTCCTCTTGTGGAATTGAAGGCTTTTTCACTGTAAAGTATAAAGTGTGTAATTTATGTAGCACAAATTAGGTTTAAAGCAGAGAAATTGATGTAAATGAGAACCAAGCTCCTGTTCCTTATTATAGAGATATAGGGGTTGATTTACTAACCTTTTAAACACACCACGAACGTGTATACACCTCTGTAGTGTGTTCCCTCCCAGCATGATCTATGGGAGGAATCGAAACACCTTTGTAGTGTGTACACACCCAGCAGGTGTGTTGTGCAAAGCCCTGCAATGAATTGCAAGGTAATGTGGTGTAAATTAGCTCTATGTTATGTTGCTTGCGTTGATGAATCCAGGAATGTAAATGCATGAGCTAACCATTTTTGTCTAAACTGTGAAGCAGCATTATATATGCATCATGTGCATGATTTTTCCATATATGGCATTAGTGGAAATATGCTTTTAGAGACTTTTTGGTTGATAAATACGTTTTGCTGTGTGAAAATCACACACACCTGGTGTGTGTGTGTGTTTAGGTTAGTAAATCACCCCCATACTGTGCATAGAAATGCCTCACTCAATCTGTATAACTCTCTTGAGATCTTAAAAGCTTTAACATATCACAAATGTACTTCTTTTAATGTGCTATGGAGGAAAGAGAGGAAAAAAATATTTTTGAGTTTGGATCAGAGCTGGATACCTTCAAGGCCCATAGCCCCAAGGGAGACATGTGAATATAAGACATTGCTGACTCTACAAGGAGAGACAGATGGTTGTGTGTTCCTCCCCTGAGTCAGCCAGCTGTGTTTATAGAATTCTGATCTCCCACTGTTTAGGTCTGTTCTTAAAAGAGGCTGTTCAAGCTATTCACATCATAGAAACTTTCAAAAAAACTAGAGAGTACATAGTTACATAGTTACATAGTATTTGAGGTTGAATAAAGACATTAGTCCATCAAGTCCAACCTATTAGGATCTCATTCTAGGAGTACCTGTACCCCTGTATATTACGGTCCCTTAAGAAATCGTCCAAAAGTTTCTTGAACAATTCCACATTCTTTGCTGAAATCACTGTCTGTGGCAGTGAGTTCCAGACCCTAACTGATCTTACTGTGAAGAACCCCCTTCGCCCCTTGTGCTGGAATTTTTTTCCCACCAATTTTAGGTGGTGGCCTCTAGTTTTTGTAATGGAGTTAATTTTAAACAGTTTATCGCTAATGTTGCTGCCACCATTGAACATTTTGTACATGGAGATCATATCCCCCCTTAATCTCCTCACCTCCAATGTGAACATGTTTAAATTTAGTAGCCTTGTCTCGTAGCTCTGGTCCTCCATACCCCTAATTAGTTTGGTTGCCCTCCGCTGGACTTTTTCCAACTCAAGGACATCTTTTCTTAGTACTGGTGACCAGAACTGGACCGCGTACTCCAGATGAGGTCGAACCAATGATCTATAAAGTGGCAAAATTATAGACTTGTCCCTGCAATACATCCCCTTTTTAATACAGGACAAGACCCTGCTAGCTTTGTTTACAGCAGCCTGGCACTGCAAACTACCTTTTGGTTTGTGGTCTACAATGACCCCCAAATCCTTCTCCATTTCTGACTTCCCTAGCGGCATACCCATAATTATGAGAGTAGCTTCAGGTTTACCACCTGCTGGCTGCAAGTGGTAAATATTAAATGTTTATTTGCAATATTTATCACATACTTACCTCAACAAAAGTAACAAATAAAGATTTCAGATTTTTAGTACTAAACATTTTAAATAAGTAAAAAGCTATGTTTTAATCCTTTATTGATCACAGAAAGTAGATCTACAGACTGATCTATGGAATATTCCTGCAAAGGATATAAATCTTTTATCTCACTTTGAACTGGGATCCCCAGTTGTCCGCTATTTTCCCAAACCAGGCTGCTATATACCGCTTCAGTCCCTGATTTGATTTTTGCAGATTCAGTTTAAGCATTTTGACATGCTGCTAGTGATGAAACACATACAGGTAAACACAATTTAAAGTTTATTTATCTCATGCAGTGGCGGAACTACCAGGGTCGCAGATTTGGGGGGGGGGGGCCTTCATGGATTCTTGCATGGGGCCCTGAGGTCACTAGTTACGCCACTGATCTCATGGTAGCCTTTACAGCAGAAAATTAAAGTAGCAGCTCTGCATCCATCCAGTACAGTCAAGGAACCCCATGGCTTTAGGCATGCCATAACAATCCTGAGTCACTGAATTGATGTTCAGATGACATTTATAATGCATCCTGAATACCAAATGCACAGCTTTGTCCCAATGTCTATCACCCTATGATTTCTCTGATAGCATAGGAGACTAATCTCATGTAAAGCATTGCTCTTAGTGTGTGGAACTGTCATGGAGCAGCAGCAAAGCAGATCCGCTACTTGTGGCTTTACCATCATAAGGTCCCTCCTTGATTGCTACAGCCTGCCTTGTTCCACGACTTAGGGGTATAGGATTCGCTGAATTTCACCTTCTGGTTGATATAGCACCCATATGACCAGTTCCTACCCTGCCTGTCAATCAACCTATTATATAACTGTGGTCAGGCCAACACCCATTGCATGAGCAATGGGTTCATATCCTAGCCCAAGGCTTCAATCCTTGTTAGCTCCTGTTCTCCTTTTGCTCTGGTTATCAACTTTGGGTTGTATTTCGACTACGCGTGTTTGTTTTCTCCCATGAATAATGGCTTGGCCCTGTTTCTGAATCTGCCTGTCAACTTTATAGCATTGTCTTATTTTAATCTTACGTCAGCTGCCAAATGCACAGGTTTGCCCAAAGGCTTCAACCTGGTACTCTCACCAAAAAAGTCCATTGCTCCTTGCGGGCTGCTTTGGGGAAGATCTGGTTGCATGCACTTAGAATCCTGAGTGGCTCAGCATACTGTTTAAGGGTAATTTGAGACATTCACAAATTTATTTTTCTTAGCTTGTAAGTACAAGTCCTCTTTGCTATTTCCATTGACTTTAGCTGTTGACCTTGCTCTTGCTTATTATTACTTTAACAGTACCCCACCTGCTTTGACTTTGGCTGTGGCTCTAGTTACCCCAGTCAATGGACTTGGGCAACTCTGTCTACACTTCTGACTCATCCTATAGATCGCTTCATTTGGACAAGGGTTTTTCTAGGGTCCTAAAAGACTTGGGGCATCTCTGGGCACCTGGCCTAAAATGTTGTAGGGCTTGCAGTACACCATGATAAAAAGTGTGTCCCTGTTTAATTCACTTAAAAAAAAAAAAACCCTCTTTGGATCAGATGTATAATTTCACAAAAATAATTGTGATGATGATAATGTCTGATGAACCTTAACCTGAGTGGGGAAAATTAGGTTTCATATGGAACCCAGTGGTATCCTGTTTTTTTCAAAATTTGTAAGCCTGCAACACATCTTTTAGATTTAAATCTGTTGTTTGCGCCCAGTAAAGGACAACTTTTAAAATCACAGCGGTCTCGATGATACGGTGAGAACAGAAGAATCTTGTAATGGACTGCTATTTCTGACTGATGCCTGACTAATGTCTCCTGCTAAAAATAAGAAATCAATTGAGTACCCCAATCTTCCTTCAGCCATGAGACCAGTGCCACATGATGACAGTCTGCCACTAACAAAGTCACCAGATAAATGTAACTTTGATGGATGAGAAACAGATGAAGATGCAGAAAATTCTGCAATGCACCAACCAGGTACAGACAGGTATGATCCGAAATTTGAATTGTGTATGTCTGTCAAGCCTCCTCTCATAATAAGGTCGCAATTAAACAACCTGGTCAGAGCCTTTGGTTTGTCAGAATTAAAAGCAACTGCACGCATGCGGGCATCAAGTACGAAAATGTCAGTCTTTTGAAGCTGCAAAGATGATTTTAAAAGTTTCTTTAGACAACCTTGTTTTCTGTACTGACACTGATGGGTTGTTCACAGCTTTGGGTTGTGAGCATGTCCCACTAGAATGGCGTCTCTCTAAGCCTCAAAGCTGTCTTCAATACCTGTTAGCTATGCTGCACGCATGAAGGAAACATACACAAACATTGAACTGTTGTTGAAGCACATCCAGTACACAAAGTACAAGTGGAATATCTGAGGAGATCTAAAAGTAGTGGCCCTTCTGCTTGGAATGCAACTTGGATATATCAAGTACTGTTGTTTCATCTGCAAATGGGACAGCCGTGCAAAAAAGTTGCATTACATTAAAAAGGAATGGCCACTCCAAAAGATTTTGCTTCTAGGACAGAAAAATGTGGCACATAAACCACATGTGGACCCCAAAAAATATATTTTTGCCTCTGCTGCACATAAAACTCAGACTGATGAAAAAGTTAGTGAAAGTGATGAACGAAGAAGGAGAAGGTTTTCACTGTTTGAGACAGATATTTCCAAGGATAACTGATGCCAAGAATAAGGAAGGCTTTTTCATTGGTTCACAGATCAGGAATGCCATCAATGATAAGTGATTTGACTAGTGGGGCAAGATAAATTCACATAGAAAGCATTCAAGGATCTCATTGAGAATTTCCTAGGCAACTACAGAGCACCAAACTACATTCATTTGGTTGACAAACTTATTACAGAATACAAGAACATGAAGTGCCGCATGTCACTGAAGATTTACTTTCTGCATTCACACTTGGACTTTTTTTCACATGCTGAGGCTGTTCGGTCAAACCTAAAAATAGCCATACAAGGCTGCAGTAAATGGCTGAACAGGCTCCGGCTGCTTTCACTCAGGCTCGGTTATTCATTCAGCTGCCTTTGACTGCTTAGTGACTGCCTAGGTGTTATTGGTACCAGTCCATTTTAGAAAGAAATCTCCATGCTTCAGTACAGGTCCAACTTCCCTGGCACCTCATACTCGCAGAAGCTACTCCTTGTCATTTTCTTCCTCAAGTCTCTGGGACATGCTCACAACGCAAAGCTGTGAACAAACCATCAGTGTCAGTACAGTCTCACCTCAAGTCTTCCTCAGTCCCAGGCCTCAGTCTGGACACATGGCCTGCTCCCTAGGCAGCCAGCCTAGGTGGATTAGACAATCTAACACAGCTCTCTCCCAGGCCACAGCCCAGGGGAGACAAACTCTGCCTTCCCAAGGTCACTTCTGAATATTTATAGCCCCTCTCAGCATGCACCACTGGTAAAAAATTTCCTAGTGGTTGGCCCGGAAGGAAAAACATTCCTCACTCTGATTAGTGCAGCTTCTCACACTACTGCTAAGGTACACTCCCCCAGCAGTAGGCAGAAGCAAATAATCACCAGAGCTTAAGAGAAACATCACAAAGCCAAACTATCAATCGGAAATTAGACTAATTACAGTCTGATAGCCAATAAATGTAAATAGACACTCCTGCTTACAGTAGGGTTGCTACATGTATGATATTGCCTAACAAAGTCAAAGGAAATTATAAATTAAAGTGGACCAGTTATTTAGTAAGGGCTCCCTCCACCTTGCTAAAATACTGCACCAAACTGAAAAAGAAACCCGTGGGGTAAAAAAGTATTTAATATACTCCATATCCCTCCACTTCCACATTGCAGGAGCTGATGTCTCCATCCTTCCAATGAGATCCCGGGGAATGCTGGGTCATCCAAATTCTCATATGATGATGCTCCACCACAGTGCAAGTTTGTCTCTTCATGAGATTTGGTCAACTTGACATTCCCTAGGATCCCATCAAAAATATAGTGACATCAGTCTCGCAGAGGTGAAGGTAAGGTAAGTATATTTTCTCCCCACATTGTATTTTTTTTATTTATTGCCGTGTTTTGGGATGGGTCCCTAACTAAATGAGAAGACCTTGCTATTTTAGTTTAAACTCTACAGTTAAAACTGTAAAATGCATTAAAGTACCCGAACTTTTAACAAAATATGTAGTTTATTTGTGTATCACTCTTCTGTAGATCCCCATCTATGAATTTGTGCTGACACTGTCCTTCCTTCTGGAGGGTGGCTTTTGTTCCCCGTGGTGCCTGTGTGTGTTGTAAATAGCCACTGCTCCAAGCTCACCCCTCCATAATGGAACACAATCTCAATACAAATTAGTAAACTAAATGTGTGATCATAGTGAGGGACATCCCAAAACGCTGCACTAAACTGAAAAAACCTGTAGGGGAAAGTAAATATACTGTTAATTATATAAGCTACAATTTTGTTAATAGTTAAGGTACTTAATTGCGTTTTTAAGATTTAAATCCTGAGTTTAAGGTCTGCTTTAAGTAAAAACTTGAACAACTAATTAATGTTCCAAAAACATAATGTGTATTTAAAGTATATCTTTATGTCTTTGTTAATCAATTGACATTAAATTCTTCATGGCAACAAAATATGTATTAGAAGTACAGGTAATTGTAGAAATTAAGTACTTAATTTAAAATGGCAGATTCTTTAATTATGTGCCTAACATAATTCTAAAGGATTGTGAGGGGTAAATGCAGTTACTAGTGGAGGTAAGACACTGGACGACCAAGATTTGTATGTATTGAAATATGTCTACAGGATCATACTTAGGATTATGGCAACAAATACTGCAAAGCCTTGGTTCTCAACTGGTGGGTCGTGAACCAAAAGTGGGTCGCGACCCTGTGTTCAGTGGGTTCGCCGCATGCCTTCCACTTTACTAAGTGAGAGGCTCCTCAGCCTCCCCCCAGCGCTGCACTGTTAGTTCTTGCACCAAGCACCGATTTAAAATATGCTTCAGGTGCTCCATCCATATGTGCATTGCTTACAGCTCCCTCATGTGTCCTGTAGTGGTGCCTGGACCGAAGAGACATCACATTCTGGCTCCCAGCACCTCTACAGAGCATGCAGGTATCTTTACAAGCAATGTACATATGGATGGAGATCTGTCACTGCACAGCAGCCCTCACTGGACCCCAGGCTGAGGATCCACTCCAGTTCTCGTAAGATAGGGAGACTGGGTGGACCTTAAAATTAAAAAAAATTTAGAGTGTGTGTGTGTGTGATTGTGTCTGTGTATGTATGTCACGGAACACGCGGTACCATGCAATCCACTGCAGTGTGACTTGGGTCACGACTTAAATGACCAAGGACAAATGTGGGTCCTGAGGTTACACAGGTTGAGAATCACTGCTGCAAAGCACATCAGGAACAATGAGAAGACCCATGGCAGGTGCCCTGGGTGCCAGGGTCTAAGAGCGCCACTGCCCTTAATATATCATGGTAGAAATTATTACTGTACATATAAAACTCTTCTCTGACATATACTGTGAAATCAAATACGGAAATCTTGGATTATGTGATGCAGTTTACTCATCTGAACACTGTTTTAAGTAAGACCTGTTTATGTGCCCCATCAAAGATCAAATGATCCAAGTTTGCACTAGAAAAAAGAAAGAATTGTAAGTTGCAGTCTGATTACTTTCTCTGAGGCAATGTATGCAGTTCTTATATAGACATTTTTCATAATGAGGTTGATTGCTACTTTCTGAAATCTAACCAGGATCATATCATGTCACTCACTGCAGTACAAATGCTAAGATGCTGAAGTTTTAGAGCTAATAATAAATGTATTTTCAGTAAAATAATAAGAAAATAACTGGGAATAAGTCATACATGCAAATTCTTCAAATAATATGTAGTAATTATATAAAGAAAATTATTTTATGACTCCTAAATGAACTACTCCTTAATGTACCCTATTAATTATTTTAACTGTGACTAGTTATGGAAAGGCTTTTGCTGAAATTAGCTATTAAATGAATTAATTTCACCATCTTTAATGTTGTGTTAGTTACAGTCTGGAAGTATGCTGAAAAAGATTATTCAGACTCCAACATGTGTGCCGATGAATCATCACAGAGAGTAAAACCCCCAAGAGAGACAGTTCAGTTTTTATTAACTTAAAGCCCATTTCCACCTTTGTGGAAGTATTTTAAAAAAAACATATGCCAGCAATGTGCACTGGGTCTATATGAAGCAGGCATACACAGTTGCTGTATATGAACAGAGAAACTTAAATTTTCTGTTTAGTGTTTAGTGATCGTGTTACACAGAATCACAGGGAGGACGGCAGATGTTTACAGCTTGCTTTACAATCCGACCTTGGCGTCAAACGGAAATTTCCTATGAGAAAATTTTTAATTTCTAGTATTCAGGCCTAATAAAAATTTCATAAAAAATAAAGAAAGCCAGCAATGTGAGTCATGAAAATGTTCACACATATATATTGTCACTGAACCTCTACATTACCATAATAAATTATCATCACTTAAAAAGGTGGAAATGGACTTAAAATTTGTATTTCTATTATAATAGTTGGTATATAGAAATTAAGATCACATTTAGGGATCTCATTACAAGATTAAAACACCATTCACCCAAGATTTACACAATTTACCAAATGAATCCAATTAGAAAATGTGTGAATTGTGGGGTGAAAGTGGTATGAAAATTTTTTATAAATAGATTCCTTAGGGTTTGTCTCATTAGCATCTGTCACCACGATCATGCTTTTCAGAGTGCTCCTGCCTTTACTACTTTTACGCACAGTAGTGGTCAACAGTGGTGTCAGTGCTGACTAACCCATCAGCCTGCTTCTTCTTTTGGAATTAAAACGCATGTAAACCCAAAAGCAAAAATGTAATTTCCTCTTCTCTGTAACATAGGAAGGTTGGATTCTGTATTCCTCAGAACAATGTAACTGATGGGAATGCAGCACAGGCCAAAAGCAAAGGACGCTATCAGCTGACAAGATTTCTGGCAGAATCAACAGGATTTACAGATTTACCAAAACACTTTCAATAGTATATTTTAACAGACCGAAATAAGAGCAAATTAGAGAATTTTGTTAGGGCTTATGTAAACATTCCCTACAGCTTCCCTTGGTTTGCACACCTAAAGGAGCCAGTGGGAGGTGCAGATCCTAGACATGCATAAAATAAAGAAGCAGTATGGTATGTTGTCCTGATGGGTGATTGGAATTATTATTAATTTTATATATTTATCTCACCCTGCTTCACTGTTTAGCTCACAAGGTACTTGCACATAGATGTGTACCATATTCAGGGTTATGTAACAATTAACAGGCTTATGAGGAAGCATACTATTTCTTCGTACTGTAGGCTGTAATGTGCTAATGGAAAGCATTCATGCTGTAGGGTGGTAAACACTAGTTGAAGCCTTTAGAAACATAAAACTCGTGTCCATGTTTGAAATAAGCATACTGTAGAGACAAATCAGTGCCCACCACTAAAATGAGCAATTGACCACAGATGCAGCATTTCAAGACTGGAAGAAGCTTCATTTTTACATAAGAAGAATTACAATAATCATATCATTCTAATTTTCCCTTAAGAAGTTCAAAGATCCTCATAATACAAAGTTATTCAGGAAACAAATATACATTTAACATGAGATAGAATGGCTCTTTCTTTTTTTATTACAAGCTGACAAATTGTCAGCTTGTGATAATCACGATTTGTAAAGGTTTCAGACATGTTTACTATAAAGGGGACAACAGCAACCTTTCTTCAACTCTTGGATTGGATATATACGTTTTGGGGCTATGAAGCTGAACAGTTTACCTTTAAAGCTGAACTCAAGGCACATTAAATGACACAAATGAATGCAGCTCTGTAATCATTAATACATCATCAAATGTATTTATTTTTTAAAAAGCAAGCAGTGTAAGTACCTTAATATGACCTGGTTTTGGTCTACATGCCATCCCTGTTTGGCAAAGCTGGATTGTGTGAGGAAAAATGAGTACAAGAGCAAATTAGTTAATGTGCTAACAAGAAGCATGCTGACAGGAGGACATGTAGTGGTAGAAAAAAAAATACTGTGGGAGAAATCTCTAGATTAAAGGTGAATATTGCAGCGAAGGCTAGTTTTGATATTTTATCTTTGAACTAACATAATAGCAGTTAAGTCCTGGCTGGTCCTCCAGATAACAGTACATTACCTGGGACACACAAGCAACAGAATTGGACTAAAAGTTCCTGTTTACACCATTCCCATGTTTGGCATGCATCCCGATTGATTTTAATGGGTGCTGCATGCGCGCCAAATGCCGGAAAAGTAGCTCATGTATTAAAACCTGCTACATGTATTACGCGTTTTCCTGGCCGCTTCTGGTGTGCCATTAGCTACATTAACTAGTAATGGCACCACAAACACGTTGCATGTTTTAGACATGTTTCCTGAATGTGCGGTATAGTGCACATTTTCTCTGAGTTTGCTGCACATTCATGGTGTGAACGGGATTTAAATATCCGGATTGCCCTGGGTCAAAATAGTTTTTAGTGGTGAAGGTGTAGAAATGCTGTCATGTATTTATTAATGTCTGTGTCACTGTTAAGGAGATTTAAAATACTCACATATTTAACCACTTCCTGCGGGCCCACGTGAATACACGTCATCCACTGGAAGTGGTTATACCAAGTACACGGCTGCTGCTGCCCACCGTTTTAGTGTGGGGCTGTCCCCCGCTCCACCTCCACATCAGGGGTCTTTAGACCTCCAGTGGTCTAAAAGACCCCTGATGTCTCCATAAAGAGGACCTGTCACATTATATTTGCTATTACATAGGGGGTTTGTTAGCCCCCTATGTGATAGCAATAAAGTTGAGTGTAAAAAAAATTGTCAAAATGAAAGCAACACATAAAAGAAATAAAAAATGCGATCAATTTTTTTCAAAAGTCCACCGCCCCCACGTGCACGCACATACAACGCAACACAGCATCGGATGCGCCTATGTGCAAAAACGAAAATTGTGCCACACATGTTACATTTCGTCGTGAAAGTTGAAGTGAGAGCAATAATTCTAGGCCCATCAATCACTGTTAAAACTAAACTGATGAGCAGTAATAGCGTTTAAAACGTCACCTATGAGAAATTTTGGTTTTTGTAGTTTTTTTGCGGTTTCACGGATGCATGCAATTTTAAGGCTTAACGTGTTTGGTATCTATTTACCGGGCGTGACCCCCTCTTTCATATTTTGCCAAACAATTGGGAATTTAATTCTATTTCTGTGCACTAAATTTAATTTTAGTGTATTGTATCCTAAAACTACTTGTTTGATAAAAAAATTAAAAGTGCAACTAGCACTGTTTGGGGGTCTGCAGCTGTTATCTAGCCAAAAATTCAGATTTTATCATATGTGAGCAAAAGAAATTGCTCAGAGCAGCAAGTGGTTAAATTGTCCACAGAGGAGATTGTTCTCCATTTCTGTTCTGTCTGACACGTCACCTGGACAGGAAGACATTTCTTAGTTGGGAGCATAAACAGCAATAAAATCTTGACAGATGTTTTAACTTTGTGTTTTACTGCTGCATGTGTCCTTGATGGGGAGGTGGGGGGATTTGCCTTCACTTCCTATGTTTCGGAAGTGAAAAGGCCTATACAAGGACACAGGCAGTAAAAGACTACAAAGATTATAACTCTTCCACTTGCAATCCAAAACAAAACAAGAACTTGATGAATTTAGAATTTCATTAACATCCTAAAAGTGCAACTGAAGACATTTTTTTTTAGTTTTGGACAAAGTGGAGAGAAATAGTGACTGTTATCACTGAAAGTGGAAGTCAAAGAAAATCCCAAATTTTTGGGTTATTCTCAAAACAGGAAAAGATTCAATGTGGACACTAGTTCTGGTGACCCTGCTGACCATCAAAGATTTCCCTCACTTTGGAAGGATTTCCTCTCACTTCCTGTTGTGGCTATCAGAAGATAGATAGAAAATCTCCCCAATGGGACATAGATGACAAAAAAGCTGGGGGTTATAACCCTCTCTTACTCTATCCAAAACTTAAATATACATGCAGTTTTGGCTTCAGTTCTACTTTACATCTAAGGCCAGCTTTGCCCTTGCCATATATTTATATATTAATAATTGCCCTGTACCATATATTTAGGGGTCAGATAGTGTTTAATTTTTGATTGATGTTTTAAGTGTAGGGTTTTATGGTTTAGGGCCTGTTGTGTTTTGTAACGTAGATCAGAGATATTAGCTTTGAAATACTAGATGTGTTTGAAAATTAACAACCTTTAAGAACATTTGTTGAAAACTAACCCAAAGGCCTCATGTTAATCAGTCAGCTGATCTACATAATTGATCAATGAAGTCCTGTGCACACACAGGTGGAGCTGAGGCTCCTCTCAGCAGGAAGCTCGGGAAGTATTATATCCTGTACCAGGACGATGCCAGACACCTCTGCAACAACAGTCTGTACTCCAGGTACAATATATTTACAGCCATGTGCTCAGAGTATTTTGAGTTTTAATCCAGTGATAGACTCATGGCTGGAGGGTCTCACTGGACTGAGACTAGAAGCAGATGAGAAGAAGATGAGAACTGGTGGGACATCTAGTTCTAGACGTGTGTATGCTGTGATCGGAGACTGCTGGGACTTGTAGTCCCTGAGGCCCCATTCACACTGCACGATTTGCAAATCGCGCATCTGTCGCGCGATTTGCATTTTGCGCGATATCGCGCAAATGTTTGCATTGAGCAAGCTAGAATCGCGGCAAAATCAGCTCCAAAAAGGGTCCTGCTGTAGCGACGCACGACCCGCGACAGCAGGACCCTTTGCCCCATTGCCAAGCATTGGAGAGCAATATTTTGCGCGGTAAATAGCCGCGATATCGCGGGAATTACCGCGCGATAAATCGCTCAGTGTGAACGGGGCCTTACTGTTGTTCGGACACCGCGACACCCCTGTGTTCCATTGCTGTGGACCCTTTTCCTGTAGAGCTGCAACTAACAATTATTTTCATAATCGATTAGTTGGCCGATTATTTTTTCAATGAATCGATTAATCAGATAAAACAAAATTAAATTTTTTATTTAACATAAAATACACAAATAGGGTGTTACAAACATAAAGTTTACTTCAGAACAAAATGACATTGCAGCACCGTGCGTTCCAGTGTGGACGATCGCACTGCAGATGGGAGGCGCGTTTGGGGTGCATTGAAATGAATGGCACCACAATGCACATCCCGCAGCAGAATGTGTCAGGCCTAAACAAAAAAAATTACTTTTTAACCACCTTTTACATTTTTTTTATAATTGAATGTATTATATTAGACATTTTAATTAGTTTCACGGATTTAAAATAATGTGAATTGAAAAACTCTAACCAATAATCATCAGTTTAGAGTTATCCATGCATATTGGCCCGAGAATTATTGCTCTCCCACTGCCTGACATGTGTAGGACAATCGTTGTTTTCGTACATAGGTGAACCCGACTTGTGTTTCCGTTAGTATGCATGCCTTTGTGGCTTCGGGGGACTTTACATTCAATTTTTTGGTATTTTTAATTGAATTTAATTTTTTTAAACTTTTTTTGTTTTTTTAACTTCCTGGCTATCATATGGGGGCTCACAAGTCCCCTATGTGATAGCACATTGGAGGTGACAGGTTCTCTTAAAGGTGACAGTAGGGGGTCACCTTTCCACTTCACTTCCACAGCTAAATGTAAGCACAGTAGGCAGTGGCTGGGAGCAATAGCCAGCCTGCTATTGGCTACTTCAACTTGCAATAGCCAATAGCAGGCTGGCTATTGCACCCACACATTGCCTGCTGCCAATCAGCAGAGGAGGGACCGAAGGAGAAAGTTCTCCTTCAGGTCTGCTCCTCTGCTGATTGACAGCAGGCAGTGCGTGGGTGCAATAGCCAGCCTGCTATTGGCTATTGCAATTTAAAATACACTGTGTATCCTTTAATAAAGAACCCCTTGGCCAGCGGTCTCGCTCTCCATGTGTGTTCTGCTCCCCCCACACCTCCAGTACATGTATGATATATTATCAATAATCCTATTTTTTGATGTTGGAGCTGTGCAGCATGTGTGTGGAGTGTTCTTTTGCTCTTTGAGATATTGTTTCATTAACATCACTATTAACTGCAGTGTTTTTAGTAGTGATAACTCATATCATGCACCTAACCCCTATTGTAAAAAACTAAACTCAATAGCTGGGGGATTAGAGGTTTAAGCTCTAATTGGATGCTCAGTATTCTACCACTCACAGTGACTATAATCACTTGAGTAATGGACAAAGTAGAAATGCTGCACAGGGCATATGAAGAAATTATTTTTGTTTATTTCATGATTCTTTCTACCAGAAACACTGTCATGAAAAATATTGCTGCCTTTTAGGCTGTTGAATTCAGAAGATGGAAATTATATTTTCCCTTTTGCGTATGCCAGTATTCATTTTTCATGACTGCAAGTGAACACATTAATGTCTAAAGAACATAATTTTTTACAAATAATGTATTGTAAACACTATAAACTGTGTAGTCTTTTCTCTTTATGCCACCTGGCAGAACATTTCTCCCTAGTACAGCTCATTTCTACTTCCTACAACTGGTGAACAGTGCTGTAAGGGTAAAATATCTCCAAAATAGGGGATGTAGCAGTGATTTTTGGGGAGACCTAGGCTGATGGAGGACTGCAATGTGGTTGACAGGACTCCTATTGTCTGCAATGATGGTGCTGGACTTGGGCCCACCCACTGGTCATAATAGGAATGGGGAACCCATGCTGCAACACAGATCAGTGGGGAGCCACATGAGAGAGACTGGCCTGCTCTTTCTGCTGTCTTTGAGCAGGCTACCATGCAAGAGAGTGCCAGGCCAGAGCCAGCAAAGGAAGGCAGAGACTGAACTATGTTGTGTGGTTCATAAACTATCATAAATAAATTACAAATATGATGCAGTTAGTCATTAGCACATTAACTAAGCAATGTTTGTTTCTCTGAATCTTCCCTGCAACATATTTTTATTACCTGTTGGTTCTACCAGTAGATTCTTATTGAAGACACTTTTTCAAGTGACAGCTGATAAAGGTAAGATTCCCCTCACTTTTCAGATGTCCACCCTCTTCCACTATGTGTTTGGGAAACTGGAAGTGAAGTAATATCCTTCCGGTATGGATTCAGACAGCAGTAAAACCTGGCAGAGGTTCATACCTTTCCCCACTCTATCTGCAGCAAAAAAAGTTTGGCTTGAAATGCTACTTTAAAACTGATATTAATGCAGTTCATGAAACATCTTTTGGAAGGTGATTCATACCTACCAAGGTGACAAGCACATGTTGTCTTATAGTAGAAGATATCAAAGGACAGAAGCAGAAGAAACATAAAAAAAGGAAAAATGTAATAAACAACATGACTGGAAATGGAATACAAATATGGTAACAAGATAACTGAGAGACAGCATTGTAAAATGACAGAAAAACACATTTGGAGGCGCATGACTTGTATGAGTAATGCAACATTCTGTTCAGTGACAGATTTGAATTCTGTCTAGCTTTGATGCATTACATACAAGCTTATTATTTAATTTATTGTCAAGCTAGACAAGAAACAGGCATTATAATTCCATATTTACAATAGAATCTTATCTATAAGACATTGTCCATGTCCATTCAAATCACTTTGACTAGCTTGGTGTTATTGTAAAAATGTTTCTTAGTCAGCAAGCATAGTTCAAGGCTCAGCTGTATTATTGTAAAGTATGGAAAACTTTTAAGGTAGAACTTAACCCAAGCACTAAAACTCATATAAGTTTAAAATGTTAATGTAAATCAAAAAGTTGCTTTTAATCATTCTAGATCTAAAGCTTTGGTTAAAAGACAACCTGGTGATCCTACCACAAGGTCCTTGTACAGGCACTTGCAGTTATGGGGTGACTACTTACTCCCATTTGTTCTCCTGCATTGCCACGCTGTTCCATACACCCTAGGTGGAGACTGTAAGTGGCCATGCTAATACACATTTTGCAGGCATGGCCACCGTTGTCACTATCAGAAGCCCGGCATAGACAAATGATATGAACCAATGCTGTAGCAAGTGCACATAGGATGTCGCTGAAAAGGTCTTGAGGAGAAAAGCAACACTGAGATGCAGAAAAAGATGAAGAAATGTAAAAACACAATTTTATGGGGGGAAAAAATATGCCAATTGTTTTATGAAACATAATGTAGCGCCCTCTATTATGCCACTACTAAATGTAGTGAATATCTGGACTGTAATCAGTCTGGATGCTGCTTGCTCTGAGATCTGCAGGTTTCCCTAAGTCTGCTGGATTGATTGATTCTACCTGTTGCTGGGTTGGGGCCTCAGTATACAGTGTGGGAGAATTAATCCTCAGAATATGAATATGCATCTGACTCTGACCAATCCCTGAGCAGGCTCACTCAGAAGTATGGCTGGAGGAAGGTGATCAATATTTGGGAGGATCTTTCAGAGCTCCCTCTCTCCCCTTGGGCCTCTTCCTGGGAGGAGGTCTGTGTGCTACAGGATGCCTGGTCCAGGCCTCAGCATGTGGCAGATGCTGGGGCCCCAGAGGCCTAAGATGTTACTGAGCTGGAGGAAGAAACTGCTTACTGAGGAGTGTCGCAGAGGAGCTGGAGGAGAGCTGCTGTGTGGACCATGTAAGAGATCACTCGCCCTATATTCAGATATTATACATAAGAGAAGCAAGTTGGTGCACTGTAAGTCCTGTGACTGTTCTCCCTTAGAGTCCTGGACTGTCCCTAGCAGTTCCCTGGTGCTACTACTTATTACTGGTCGCTCTCACAGAACCTTTGCTATCTGTTACTACTGTTGCTAATTGCTAAAGAGAAGACATTGTTCTCTATTTTTGTTACTCGGGTACCCTGCAACCCTAACCCTCTCTCCTAGTTATTACTAAGCAATAAATACTAAAAAAAAAAACCCTACGACTAGAGCCTGTTCTATCCTAAAGTGTCGGTATTGCTGGAGCTGAGGAAAAGGGCTGGTAGCTGGCAAAACAAGTAGGAGAGCCTAATTCATATCCAGTGGCCCTTGTGGGGTAGCGCTACAATAGTATTTAAGCAAAGTACACATGGTCCAGTTTGGTTTGAGATCTACTTTGTGAAGGGCTGATGATAGAGGAAGAGCGCAACTGCCTTAAGGTTCCTCTGTGTTTCCAAATCTGGTCCTGAAATGAGCACATGGTAGGTTTTGCTTAGACAAAAAAGTAGCGCATGGTCATTTAACTTGACAACTATATACTGTAGCTTACCCATCAATGTTCATGGACCATACATAACATTCTTTCACAGCTTTCAGTACAGTTTTAAGGAGAGGAGAGAACCTTAGACAGAAGGATCGCTGAACCATCATGGCTGCTGCCAGGGGGAGTCACACAATATTCGTTTTGTAAAGGCTGATGAGTTCCAGCTTTAGCAACCCTCCCAATAAATGTAAATGTTATATTGTTTTGTATGGCACTGATAAGACTCTCTGCTCCACACAATGAAATTCACTGCATGCACAGATTCAAAAATATATGAAAAAAAAATAGCTTTACAAACTGCAGAAGTGAGTTTTATTAACCCAATCGTAATAAATTACTACTATATTTTGCTGCATATGTCAAGACTGTCTAAACATTCATCTGTTTTCAGTGCTTTGGTGGCAATGCTTTATATTACGTTACATACTGAGATCTTTTTTTTTTTTTTGCTTCAAGCTATTTCTGTTATGTGGTTCACAAAAGTAAATTAATTATTAAATATTACAAGACTTGATGACTATTATTATTCACGTGTATTTATGTGTTGTTATACATGCTTGGGCAAATCAATGCATGTGTTATTTTCTTTACCAGAAAATATGCAGAAAATCTTTAGAATTATTGTTTATATACAATTTCAAAATGTGCAGTGACTGCATTGTGTACTACATAGTTAAATGACTGAAAGAGCATAGTGCTACCAAATCAAAGTGACCCATTTCACTGCAATGGTACGGCAAATTGGTGTAGATAAACCAAGGTTCTTAACCTCCTTGGCGGTATGGTTTTTTTCATGTAATTTTTCGGTCTATTTTTTTTTCGAATTTTTTTCGTCTTTGTCGTTTTTTTGGAATATACCGCCGGTTCCGCCCTCCTACGACTCGTACGCTCGCAAGGGATGGAAACCGGAAGACGGATGCCGGCATCTGCCAGAGAACACAGTGCGGCTAAAGGGACAAGATAAGTAAATGCTATGCGGCATTCCCGAGTGTAGCTCGGGGTTACCGTTTATGGTATGGAAAAGTAACCCCGAGCTACACTCGGGAATAACGCCAGGGAGGTTAAATGTCTGTTTTACAAATAATTCCATTACATATTCTCAATTCCTTTCTGAAAGAAACAGTCAGTAGGCAATATGTGTGGTCATGAAACATGAATTATATGAAAAATTGTATAGTTATGAAGTCTGTATGTACTTACAATATATAGTATCCAAGATGAATAAAACAGCGCAGGTCGTGAAAACTGTATGTAAATCCAAATAATGAACTTCTCTTATTTGCATAATTTTGGACTGTTAATTATGCCATTGAAAAAATTTTGTTTTATCTGATTTATAAGTGCAAAAAAATCTGTTGATCATATCAGAAATTTAAAGCTGTCCTATGTTCTGTCTACACTTCTTATGTTATCTCAGCGTCTATTAAGCCCTTCCAGTTCTTATCTGGGACAAGTCAATTAGTGCCTATGCTTTGTAGATATAAACAGTGGGGTGGATTGAGTAGTTTAGCAAAAGAAAACTGAGCAGGTCTGACACCTCCTAGTTTACAAAGAAAACTATACATTGCCACTCCACAATAGGAAATTAAGAGGTGAGTACATTTCTGGCAGATGAATAAGCATTTTTCTGTACTTGTCTTGAAAGGAAAAAAACACGTGTGCATGTATTGCAGAGATGTACTGCTTATTTTTTGCATTTTTAACATTTAGGGAGTGGTTAAAACCCCAGGATGTCATTTTTATTTCTCTCAGAGAGATCTACCTTCACTTTCTGTCCTGTAGACACTACAGAAAGTGGATGGAAATTGTTTAAAAGTAAAGCAAATCCCCTTTTAGACAGTTGTACCTAGAATAAGTGTCCTCGTGGAAGATTTCCCCTCTGTTCTTGCTGCAGTGCCAACTCAGACGTTTAGACTTCCAATCACTTTCAGTCCCTGGAACAATGGGAAAAACAGAGTAATGAATCTTCTTTCCCTACTCTATCCAAAACTTAAAAAAAAAAGATTTGCTATACACTTTAATGCCTTTAATGCTTCACAAGAGAACATCTTGCAACATTGAACCATTGTCTGGAATGCACTGATAATGTTTCTAAGGTCCATACTGGCTCATCAATTAAAGCAAGCAAAGATGTATAGCCAAGAGGACACTTTTATAAGATACTTACTTAAATCAGAACCCTACACCCACAGTTGACCCAGAGCTAGTCAAAAAACCTAATGAAGCATCATCCAATTTGCTCCAACAAGGAAACAAAATCATTCTAAGGCAATTAGATATGCCCTTCATTAACAATCTTTGTCATTATTTCTTCTAACTGGTAATAGCCAGTTACATTCTGTGCATTTAGGAATGCATCTTTTTTTGAGAATCAACTGAGCTGGCAAGAACTAGTTCCTGGTGGGAGTTCATTCCACATTTTCACAGCTCTTTTACGTTACCTGTCAGGTTTAAAAAGGGCAATTCCCAAATCAAACTGGGCCACATGCCAGGATTACTTTTGGGTGCAGTACTTGCCTCGGAAGTCATCAATGCTGAACATGGGATAGACAACAGGGGTACCTCAGCCAGTGCCATTCAGTCCATTTTCTATGAGCCCAGACTGTCATGGACACCCCTCTAGGAATGCATCATTCTGCCCCCTGGGGGCACAGTATTCATGGATTGAGCAAAGCTTACACATCATTAAGTGATTGCTGCTCAGTCCAGCAGGAAGGAGCACTCACCTTCATCACTAAAAAAGAAGACAAGGACCTGTGGCATCAGCCTGAAGTCTGCAGTAAGAAAGACTGGGGTAGAGCTACAGCCAACATGAATAAAGAGGTGCTTAAAGTCCAGCATAGGGCCACCAATCTGAACATGACCAAGTTCTATAAGCTTTTCGGACCCTTTTCTGACCTTGCATGCTTGTTCTGGGGCTGTCACTGAAACGTACTGAATTCAGACATAACCAGGCATGTGGCATCTTTGGAAGCAGGCTTGTAATGGCAACTTCCCTACTTTCCTGATGACAAAGCCACTTTAAAAAGTTGGTTCTGGTTGTAGAGTAACTAACAAACCCGATTCAGTCCAATAGCTGAAGCTGGTTCTGATAAGTTTCCATTTAACATTTTCCATCACCTGAAAATTCTTTCTGTGGTTTATCAGCGTACATTGCGATGAACAAATGGATGGGGGGAGTTATAACTTTGCTGCAAGAAGTCACATACTGTAATTTAGTATTACTTAACATCACTTCTTCACTTCTTTGCTTCCTACCACAAATCTTCTCCTACACTCAGAAGCTTCAGGGCCATAACCTCTTGTAATGTCATTTTTGATGCTCTAAAATGTTCTCTTCAGGGTACCAATATATTCAGCATAAGGTCATGTTTCTTATTTTCTTTTTTAGCAGCTAGAAACATTTGGCCTTAAGATATATATGCTGCAAAACTGTGTACAGCAATATTATCAAATCATGAATTGTTTCCGGCAGTGTAAATGACAGGTTATCAAATAGAAAAGGAGCATTTCCCCTAAATCATACGCCTTATTTCATACTTATATTAAATAAAATAAATTAGCTAATGTTTTTGTTTAACTTGGCAAAGTGAAAAATGTATTTTGGAAACCAAAAATCTATGTTCTTTAAAAGTTGCAGCACTTCTAAAGTCACCTTCAGGAATATAAAGATATGCAGATTTTACTCACAAAAATTCATTTGCTATATTCAATCCAACTATTTTATAATCAACTAGGTGATTAATCGACCTTCAGATTAAAATAATGCTTTCTGATTGCTCCTTAATTCCCCTTGATTGTCCAGTATGATTACCATTAAGTTGTGAATGAGACCATACTGATAATTATTATATTGCTGTAAGTTTAACATGCAACTGCTCAAAAGAGACCACACGTCTATTTTTGTATTAACTATTCTATGTGGCAAGATCTCTGTTTAATCGCTTGTTAAAGCCATAAATACATTCTGGTATACTTTAAATTAAAGGAGAATTATTGGGCCATGTTGGCCACCGGTGCGTTCTGCGAATGTATGCCACCATCTTGGAGGAGGGAGCATGCTGTCACATGACGCCATGCATGCGTGTCATCAGGTGACGTCACACGGCGATATAGGCACCGCCATCTTGGTGTATACCTAGATATACACCAAGATGGGGGCGCACAACATGTGCGATGTCATATGACGTCATGCGCCCTGCTTCCAGAACACGCCAATGGCTGATTTCACAATAGCATAAAAATGTGTTTTGTTTGATGAAACGAATGCAAACGATTAAAGTTTCCGTTCATTTCATCTGAAATTAATTTTTAGTCTTTGCACATGTCTAATAATACGTGTGTGTGTGTGTGTGGGGGGGGGAGTCATTTTCACTTTTTATAAATAATTGTTTTACATTTTTAATTTTTTTTACTGTTGTGGGGCTTCTTGGCAATATTAGGGGTCTAAACACCCCTGACATTTACCTTTTAAAATAGAAAAGAAAATAAGGACACAAAGTCCTCAATCTCTTTTTCAGCATCCTCTGTTCTAAATGAATGGAAAGCACTCCCATTCATTCAGACACTGATGATAGTAAAATATTTACTATCACCAGTGTCTGAATGGGGAGGAGCCTCTGTACTGAGTGCTACTCCCCATTAAAAAACTCATGAATGAACAGGAAGTGATGTAAATCACTGTCACACTTCCCTGTGTGATGATCCGGCGCCGGGTTTTACCTCCTGCCTGAGCTGCTTGGCTTCCTGCCAATCCACTCTGAACCTCTCCATTAAAAGTCCAGCTCACTTGTTCTGTGCCGTTCGAGCAACGTGTCTTTACACCCAGGCGGACTTCCTGTTTATCTCTTGCCTCTGTAATCCCTGCGGTTGCCCACCACCTACCTTGTTTCCTGTGAGTCTGGATTCCCTCTTCCTCACAGCGAGATCCTGTATGTCCTGCATTGGATTGATCATCAGCTTCTTCAAGTGAGTCCTGGCACCTGTGCCTACTTGTGTGGCTGTGTATATGCTTCAACCCTGTCTGCTGATGCATCCAGCACCTCGGTGCTGCAACTAACCTTTATGTCTGTGTGGGCATGCTAGAGGGCCGCAACCTGGAAGGTGTCCAGCAGCCAATCATCCTCACCATTAGAGGCTCTGTCGAACACCTGGCCCTTCTTAGAACATGCGCCTCTAGTGCGTCCCTGTTAACGCACAGACACCTACTTCCTGTGTTTTCACCCCAGACACCATTTTTTGCACGCTACTTTTTGTCATTTTGTGTGCCCCGGTCGCAGACCGTGACTGTGTGCCCCGGTCGCAGACCGTGACAATCACATGCTGTTCATTCATAACTGGGGACACATAGTACTACCGGTATGTGTCCCCAGTTATTTACAAACACTGGAGTGATCAGCTGATCACTCCAGTGTTTGTGCTGCACAGAGGATCAGTAAATATCAATGATATCTACCGATCCTCTGCTCGGCCAAGCACAGAGCCGCTGTCATCCGGAAACTGACAGGATGATAGCGGCTCCGCTCTCCTCCCCGCTCAGCCATCCTGAAAGCTGCGGCTTCTTTGCCCCTCACCACTCGGCCATCCTGACAGCAGCCAGCGCTCCCTCCTGCACCCAATCCACCCGCCCCCGCTGAGAGCAATATAAATCTGACAGGGATTCTAACCATTACAAATTTGATCCAAACGAAAAAAAAATGGCTTTACCTCATCTTTATAAAAACAGAACCATGTAGTAAAAAACATTTTTATTTTTATAAAGAAATGTAAAATAACACTTTTTGTGCATCTGTTAAAAGTTAAATGACATTTAATATACTAAAATACATTATTAAAATATAGGAATAGCAGTCATGTTAATAGTGGCCATTGGGCACTCTTATTGCATAGTAGGATGGCTGGCTGAGGTTTACCTCTAGAAGCAGGATTCAAAGCTAAAGCTCTTAGTGACAGACTGGACGTATAACAGAGTCATATCTGATTTATAATAGTAGTAAAGTAAAGTACCTGTTCTTCCGTGATACTTTTTTAAAGTTTAAAAAGTGTAAAAAAGCTGACCAATTTACTTTGAGTTTACTAAGATCAGAACAGTGGCAGATGAGTTTGAAATTGGCTGTTTTGGCTTCCTGTATGTGGCACATTACTCTTTCCTTTATGAAACAAGCTCACCAAAGAGCCCCACAGCCTACTGAATTCACGTATTTGTCTCACTGAGTCAGTATTTATTTAATTTCATTTAAAAAAAAATACAAGATGAAGTCCTAAAGGTCTCATTTAAAAAAGATTTCAATGGTAGAAATTATATAAATAAACAAGATATATTGATAATGTAAATGTTACTAGTGTATGCTAGAGGAATGGCAAGTTTAAAGTGACACTAAACTCAGGAGTTAAATCTTAAAAATTCATTCAATTAGCTCAACTACTAGCCTGGAGTGGTGGCTACTTTACAACACACACAGGGATGCAATGGGGAACAAAAATAGTCACCCACTTGCGCTATGTTTTTTTTTGTCTTACTTACCTCGCAGAGCGTCCCGTCATTGCTGCTCCGGTGGGCGGCGCTCCAGGTGGGATCCTAATTTAGGTGGCCGGAGACTGCCAGATGACCCTGCTCGGAGCGCCGTCCACCGGAGCAGCAGTGACGCGACGCTCGGCGCGGTAAGTAAGAAAAAAAATGCATCGGCGAGTCAGCGCTGGTCCGACGAGAGGAGCTCCAGGTGGGGTTCTAATTTATCTGGCCTTGCCTGAGGTCCCACGCTTGCTGGGGACCTCGGCAGCCTTCCTGTTAACCATGTGGTGCCATTGCGGTTGGAGGGGGGGCCCCTTCTTGGTTTCTTGCACCGGGGCCCTGAAGGTTCTAGTTACTCCACTCTATATAGAGTACACACTGCTAATACAGTGCAGACAATACATTTACAATTATACTCTGCTAACATGAATGGATTAAATTATCTGTATGTAGCCCTGTACTAGGGACCATTTAATCCATTCATGTTCGGCGAGTGGAAATGCAGTGCAGGCGAGTGGAAATTCCTGTCAGGCTTGCGTTTGCAGATCGCGTACCTGACTCGTGGGAGCAGCTGCTTCTGCTGGTCTGTCTCCCTTCCTTTCGGCCGGAGCTCTTCACTGAGCTCCGGGTCGAAAACGGAGTGATTAGTAATGTCTGCAGACCTTACTAATCACACCAGATCACCAGGGATCTGCCTGCTCGCCTCCTCCCTGCAGAAAGACAAGCAGGTGAGGGGGCTTCCTTGTATTATGTTACATTGTGGGGGCAGGGAACAAGGGGAGGGGATTATGTTATGTGTGGGGG
>NW_017306845.1:936197-957464 GCF_000935625.1 Nanorana parkeri | reverse complement strand
GGGGGCAGGGAACAGGGGGTGTATTGTTTTATACGTGGGGGGTAATATTGTTAAAGTTGTTAATATTTATTCTTGTAACTTTATTCTGCATAAAACATGTAACAGTCTCACTGACAAGATTATTTAAGAGGGCGCGTTTAGGGGCGGAGTTAAGGCTGTGGGAGGGTAGGGGTTAGGTGGGCAACTGGTGGCGAGTAACTCTTAAGTCCTGTCTAGTAACTCAGGACTTGAAATTTTGACCCCTGCTATATACTACATATAGAATGCACTGCAACAATACATCTACAATTATCCCCTGCTAATATGAATTGGTTAAATGATCCGTAGTACATGATATGTAGCCCTGTACTACGGATCATTTAACCCATTCATGTTAGCAGTGCAGAATTGTATATCTATTGCTGCAGTGCAGTCTATATGTAGTACATATACAGCACAAATGTCCCGTATATTGCAGCAATAGATTTACAATGATCCCTTGCTAACATGAATGGGTTAAATGATCCATAGTACAACTACATGTTATGTACTATTATGTACTTTGGATCATGATTTAACCTATTCATGTTAGCAGGGCAGAATTGTGAGCGCCTCCCACAAGCTGAGCACCGAGACGCGATGCAGCGATCCTGCCCAGCCCCCGACTACAAGAGGTAACAGGGATGGGAGTGAAACTGGCTGTAAATCTATTGCTATAATGTACTGTACGTGTGCAATGTATATGTAGTCCATATATACAGCACACACTTCCACTACACTCCAGCAATAGAGTTACAATTCTCCCCTGCTAACATGAATAGGTTAAATCATGATCCATAGCACATACACATGTAGTTGTACTATGGATCATTTAAAGTCACCTGTCAAGTTTTAAAAAGTATCGGTAATTGGTATCGGCAAGTACATGAGGTGAAGTACTTGTACTTGGGCCTGAAAAAGTGGTATCGGGACATCCCTACTGTAAAGGTATTGATTGCTTATCCTCTGCCCGCTGTTGCAATAGCTATCGGCTATTGCAATTTGCAATAGCCATTAGTAAACTAGCATTGTACCCGCCCTCTGCTGATGGACCTGATGGAGAACTGCAGCAGGGGGCGGGTACAATGCTAGTTTACTATTGGCTATTGCAAATTGAAATAGCCAATAGTAATGTACAAATGCTTTTCAATGGGAATTTTTTTTTTTCTATTCTGACATCGCTCGTGTCAGAATAAAGAAAAAAAAGACACAGCAGTGTTTCTCTCCTTGGCGGCCGGGAGCAGGAGACTCCCAAGGTGCCAGGGAGAGTTAGCTGTTTGGAGATCAGTGTCCCTGGTTAGCAGGTAACCAGGGACGCTGATCTCTCTGCAAGTGATCGGAGCCAGCCGTAAGATCATGGCTGGCTCCGCCCAGCTGTCAGAAGCAGGCTGTCGGCCAGCCGCTCGGCCAGCTTCGGCTTTCAGCACGGCTCAGCCGAGCCGATGCATATGCGATCTGACAGCATAGGAGGATAGCTGAACACAGCCTTTATAGACCAGTTGGTGCCAATTGTTCAAATGACACGTCGGCGCGTGCCCGTGCGCACAAACACGCGCATCCATGCAAAGACGCTGCTCCTATTATGGCTCTATGGTCCACAACAGGCGCCTGCGCATGCGCAGACGGCGACACTCGAACTCTGGCTCTGGCTTTCTGACAGTACGCAGCAGGAAAAATGATTTCCTCGCTGGGTGTGACATCTCCACACCTACTTTAGGCATGCCCACATTATGCAGTAGAAGGAGTTCAGGGAGGCTGTGCAGTCATGTGACTACAGAATAAGTCACAAAAGGTAAATACATTTTTTTTTTTAAATAGCGATAGCAATTACATATACAAATGCTATTTGTTGTAACCTGATTGACATGTGTAGCAGTGTGTTCACATATACTTTAAGAAAAATTTACACTTCAAATGCATCAAACAAATTTCTGATTCTAATGGCTGTTAGCTACTCTTACAAGGCAAATTACAGAACTCTTAAATCACCTTACTTAATATGTTCCCAACAAAAAATAGATGTGATTTTTCTCTGTAGGGGCTCTAATGTTATTTTAAACCTTAAAATAGATAAGTCACCTTTAGAAATGATGTCCTCTTCACCTAAGGTCAAAACCTTTAACCAATTTCTTTCTTAACATAATAGATGCATGGAAAGATTTACAGTCACTTTCCAGTGAGTATACCCATTTTTCTTATCCACAAAAGCTTCACTTTCTTCCAAACATCTCTTTTGCCCACATTCTCAGACCAGATCTGGTCGGCCCATGATCCAACAGTAATGTCTTGCAAGCACCTGATTGCTAAGCCCAAGTCATGCATATGGACACTCAATGGGGGTGATTTACTAACCTAAACACACACACACACCAGGTGTGTGTGATTTTCACACAGCAAAACGTATTTATCAACCAAAAAGTCTCTAAAAGCATATTTCCACTAATGCCATATATGGAAAAATCATGCACATGATGCATATATAATGCTGCTTCACAGTTTAGACAAAAATGGTTAGCTCATGCATTTACATTCCTTGCATTCATCAACGCAAGCAACACAACATAGAGCTAATTTACCCAACATCACCTTGGAATTCATTCAGGGCTTTGCACAACACACCTGCTGGGTGTGTACACATTACAAAGGTGTTTAGATTCCACCCATAGATCATGCTGGGAGGGAACACACTGCAGAGGTGTATACACGTTCGTAGTGTGTTTATAAGGTTAGTAAATCAACCCCAATGACTCACTAGTATCTATATCTAATATCAAAGATGCTATCAAAATGCAAGAAGATTAATATTTTCATCTTAACGCTGATACAGTTGGTTTGACCACAATACTGTGGGAAGCATATAAAGCTTTAGAACGAGCCCACTGTATAACTTATCTAGGGAAGGAAGAACAAGTGTGAAGCAATTTTGGTGAGATATTTTGCACTTTCGGTGGGTCTACATTTTGCTTAGATTTTGCTACCCGTGCATGTCCAGGACAGGACTACAGTAGTATGGTTCTGAACATCTTAAGAAGTCTATATATTCTAAGCAGGCAATGGGAAAGTCTGAAATTGGATGTGAATCAGTAATTTTTCTGCCAAACTTCTCCAGATATAAGGGAGAAATATAACAAATCTGCATAAGGCTGAGCAAAACTACATATTATTATCAGGTAATGTTAGAGCTTTTTAAACTGAAAAAAATATTTTATGTATACTGTATATTTTTTTAATTTGCTCCGATGTGCTCTTTTTTGTACCCTTTATATCGACATACCCCAGCACATGCAAACGAAGTCTGCACTTTGCCTTACAATAAAAAACAAGCTTACTTCAGCATAATGAATGAAAAGTTCAACTCCTCTTTGAATTCACATATATTTTTCAGAGACCTATTTTGAACAGTGATTTAAATCTGTATAATTGCTTCTTTATTCCTGATTACCTGGACTCACTTAATGTCAGGAATTTTTGTTATTTCTGTTTAATGATTCACGACTGACTCACCATTTCTGAGTTAGCTGTAAAATAGCCATGAATAGGTTATTAGGAAAGGAAATGAAAGAAAATGAAGAAAAATAAATTACTTTTCATTTAAAAAAGGAACTGCTTGAAGATTCTGTAAAAACTATTGAAGGATAAGAAGTAACTTTATAGTAATTCAGAAATAAAGGTAGATATGTAATTATATTCCCTGAAATTGGAATGGATTTTTAAGACAGCTAAGGTAAAAAGGTATTTCGTAGAGCATTAATGAGTAATTTCAAAGATGTGAATTAGGTTGGTAGTAACATATTTACATGTTCAACATCTCTATTTTTGATTCTTGGATAATAGGAGATATCGTCAGTATCTATGTCAAAGTGTGGGCTCTTGATGTAAAATGAATGACAAGGCTGCTTCCATAAATAAGTAACTTTGTGATCGTAATTGTTGTGATCCTTCAAAGCATCCAGATTTGTTTTAAATGTGTTAGCTAGCACAGTCTTTCATTTAAAAGGAACTGTACCCAAATAATGTGGTGTAGAGGAGTTTATGGAGAAGCAGCAGTTTAAATGTTACTTATATTCATGCTGCAGTCCCCATCTGAGGTTTCTATGTTGTCCCTTTTAAGTCCACACCTGCTCCAACTATTCTGCTTGTGCATTGGTGTCAGTACAAGTTTCCTTTACAACCAGAGTGCAGTTATAATGGTAACCCTAGTCCACTCATTGTTGGCAGTGTGATATCCTTTGTGGCCAATGGAATTGCCATACCAAGCACCATATTTATAGTAAATGGGAGTTATTCAAAATATACAAAGTAAGGTAGCCTCCTTATCAAACGCTTAGGAGATTCATGCCCATTATTGATTCTGCTCTACAAATTTTAACCAATATCTGTGGAGTATTTGTATGGGCCCTTGACTTCAGTCAAATCCTGTTCAATCATTTCTGACATTTATTTGTGAAAAAAAGTGGTCTGGTGAGGTAAATCTCAGCTTTCTCTTCTCAGTCCATGCCTAAATCATTTAAGTTTGCATTAAATGGTCAGTCCACCCAATATGAATAATGTTATTGTGATTTTTTAAATTTATTGTATATTATAAAGGATAGAACAGGAGGTGCTGGGAAATGCTAAGGTGGGTGGGAGCACCACAAACCTCCAGGTGAATAGGAGGCTATTTAGGAATTATGGAATGGAGATATCATCGTTGGAGTGTCCAAGATTATATATAAAAAGTTGGGGGCTGCTTCTGTCTACCAAGTTCCTCTTAAAACTAAAACATCACCCTTAGGTAGACTGGCTCTTTCAGTTATTCCTAAACAATTGATTACAAAAAATATGGACTTAAGCAATAAATTAGGTATTTATATGCCAGTGTGTTCAGGGGCGTCTTTACCGTGGGGGCAAAAGGGGCAGCTGCCCTTGGCCCCATAATTTACAGGGGCCCACAACAGCTGTCCCTTTTGCCCCCAGCAGCACACAAAAAAACAGCCGCGGCAGCAGCGGTGGGGGTGATAGACCAGCCATCAATTCCCAGTTGCAGCAAGCCTGTGAAGTGATAAACCATCAGTGTGTGTGCCTCCTGCTGTGATCTCATGCCCTGATGCCTGTCACATAGATCCAGCAGGTACGGAGGAGGGGGAGGCCACAGCCAGGAGCAGCACAACACAAATCATGTATTATCTTCGCTTGCATGTAATCTGTATTTACCTGGATATGGACAGTACATTTTAGCACTTGCACACATGCTGGGACTGGGAGCAGAACTGGGACCAGGAAGACTCTGGACTGTATGAATTGCATTTATACTGCATGTCACTAAGCACTTGCTGCAAGATATATTCAGTCCATATGTTCAGTGATATGCAGTGTAATTGCAATACAGATTTTACTAATATATCCATGTACTTGTACTACTTGTAACATCATACAATTAGATTTAAATACAAAGTCTTATTGTATAAATTAATACAATAAGACTTTGTATTTAAATCTAATTGTATGCATATCACTGAACACATGGGCATGGATCAAGTAGTGCAGAACAAATGTAGGACTATGTGGTTATATTAGTAAAATCGTTATTGCATCTACATTGCATGCCCTCGCACACTTGTTGCACGGAGTACTGCATTTGCAACATATGCATACGCATTGTTAAAAATGCAATGCACCGTGCAGCAAATGGTGAAGGGTGACAGAGAGTAGGGGGAAAGTAATAAGCAATGAGATAGAGGAGCATAAGGTGAAGCAAGTCTCATAATGGAGGAAGTGATCAAGCTATGTCTTATTCGGGATCTTGTGTCTGTGCCTTGACAAAGGTTCAAGGATCAGGTATGAATTGAGTAGGGGGATCAGAGTGACGCAAAACTATCGGAAACATGAAACATGGGCACCCTGGCTTGCATATATAAACTCAGATAGTTTTGCGTCACTCTGATCCCCCTACTCAATTGCATTTACATTACATGTACACGAACACTTGCTGCATGGTGCATTACATTTTCAACATATGCATTCTACATATAATATAGACTTATGGGTCAAAAATCTGTATTGCAGAGTCCATTGCATTGCAGAGTCCTGAGTTTATTGTGTTGCAGAGTCCTGGGCTTATTGCATTGCAGAGTCCTGAGTTTATTGCCGTCCAGAGTCCATAGTCCATTGCAGTGCAGAGTCTTGAGTCCATCGTGGTGTAGAGTGCTGACTCCATAGTGGTGTAGAGTCCTGATTCTATTGTGTTGCAGAGTCCTGAGTCTATTGCATTAGTGCATTGAACTGTATATACAGTATATCCTTTTTTTTTATTTTCGGGAGAAGATGATGTAGGTGGATACAGGGGACTGGGTCGAGGGCAAGTGATGGAGGTGGGTGGGTTGTGGGAGGCCCATCAGCAAAATATTGCCAGAATCCACTTAATATTAAAGTTGGCCCTGAGTGTGTTGCTCACAGGAAAAATGCCTTAGGTCAACCTCACCAGTGATAATAAACTTTATAGGTAGACAATCCAAGAGAAGTACCAACTCAACAGGAAAAGGAAAAGCCCATGAAATAAGCATCTAGAGTAGAAGGCAGAAGAAGGGGCATCTAAAAACCAGAAAGAAAATGATATACTAGATCAGCAGCAGGAATCTTTTTTTCTTAGGCACTCCTAGATAGGAACATCTAGTCCATCACCAGGTAAACGAATTATTAGACCTGATTCACATGGGCGTGCACATATGTACGGCATGCAAACCTGTGCAGAGACCTGCTGCTGAGAGGGACATGTGTATAGTGTAATTACATAAAGCCACTTGTACATCCCTATAAGAGGAGGCGGATGTGCAGGTTCAGGTTGGCATGTAGCCATACGTGGCTAAGTTCTCTCACAGGGATGGCTGCACGCAATTACACACTGCAGCTGCCCTTCCCTGGAGCAGGTCTCTGCACGGACGTGCATGCCATATGGATGTGCAAGTCCGTGGGAATGAGGCCTTGGCCAAGTTGTTAAAATGGGATTAAATTGTGGTTTTTTTGCCGTAATATGTAACTATGTACAGCATATTTGCACATTATGGCACACATAGCTCACATAGTATCCTGACGGGGCTGCACAGTGGCAATCACTGGATTGAGGAGGAAGTTGAAAATCAGGCCAGGTGGTCTGCACTCAGCAGTAGTGTTGGGCTCAATGAGAGTTCGACTGAGTTCGACCCAACGTGAGTTCGACTCGAACATCTCTAGTTAGTGTGTTCGCTGAACACACGAACCATAAGGGTGTTCGGTGGTCTGTTTGACTGCTGAACGCCCCACAAGGCAATGTGCCTTGTGAAGCCCTAATTGGCTAAAGGCTTTGCCCAATCAGGGCTCAGTACTCTGTAGGAGCCATGATTGGGCAAAGTCATGATGTCCTCGACATGTTTTGTCACCAACAACTTTATCAAGAGGAGAGGATAAAACAAATTGTTCAAAAGAAAGGAGGATAAAAGTGAAATCCGAAAAAAATCTTATTTCCAGGGAAATAGGATGCAGAGGAGACATTGTAACAATAGTTTGTATTAACGGGAGAATCTGTTCAGTGGACAAAAGAGATTGATTGCACAAAGGTGGAAAACAGAGATAAAGAGCACTTATTTTGGTGTCAATTGATCCATATTACTATTTTGATGAACGTTAACACTATATGGACTTTCCTTCCTTTTTTAATTTTTTTTATTTCACTATTGAAATTATGGAATTTGTCTTTTTGATAAATTTTTCTGATTTTATTTTGCCGATATATTGATTGTGTGTTATATAAAATTTAAAGTTATTTTGTCACTTTCCTCTGCTGATTAGTCGGCGGTAGGAGTACCTATACACATAGGGGGCAGATAGCGGAGGTTTTATTGGACACTAAAATGACTGATGATAGGAAGTATTCACACATCCTCTGATTTACTCACTGCAGCTGTCACTACACACATAGGGGGGAGATATCCATAAGCGCGAATAAATAAAATATTATATTTATTTACTATCAAACATTTTATTTAACATGGACTCTTATCTTACCTGGAAGTGTACTGAAGAGTGATTTGACATCTGTGACTGTACCCTGTTGCAGTTGCAAACCCTCTAATCCAACTAGCATGAAAGTGGTATTTTATTTATTTACACTGTCCTTACTATTGTTTTATTCTTTTTTTTTTTTTTTTTTGGGTTGCTAAAACAAAGGGACTTTTTTTTTTCCCTTTCCTTTTTTATTGTTTTTTTTTTTTTTTTTTTATCTTTTTGGAGTGCTAAACCAAAGGAACTTTCTCTTTCTCCCCAGTCAGCCTCCCCTGTTTGTTTACCCACCCTCGTGTCCACCACAGGCCTTCCTCACATTGTACCCTGTCTCACATGGATCTTGTTGTGGCATGGTTGAGTATCCTCTACATTCTGATATATTTCCCTTTACTTTTTTGGATTAGTGGCCTATGGCTTCCACCCCTGTGTTATTTGTGTTCAATGAAAATAAAGGGAGTTCATCAACTTCCTTTAGGGAAGCCTAAAACAAAGGAACATGAAGTACTGCAGAGCAGCAGAGAATTTAAGGAAACAACACACACACAAGGGGAAAAAAGCAAGAACAACCATTTGCAAAAATCCATTTAAATATGTGAAAAGCAGTTTCACAAAAGAGGATAGTGGATCCGTAAATCCTTCAAAAGAAGAGGTTCTATCTATGCAGAACAGTGAACTGATGCTTGTTCCAGCTGGCATCCCAATTTCACCCCTAAAACATCAATTTAACATCAGCCTAAGTTGAGTGAAGAGGAAGGCTGTGATAAAGACAAGACCGGCATTGGTGTACCTACAGCTCGGTTAGCAGAAGACATTTGCGCTTCTTCCAAGGGTGTCCTGTGTTTGGTGTTTCAACACTTACTTTGTGACCATCTTTTGTGCAATGAGCAACAAGGGATACAATTGTGGTTGACTGATATTGGTACAGTACACTGTAATTGAAGAGGTCACCAGGACCTCCTTAAATCACCCTGAAAATGTTACCCAACCTTTTTAGCTATATATAATTCATCTAGCCCCAGAAAAAAAAAACTTTTTAAAACTGGTTTAAGATCATATCCTAAGTTTCCAAAACTTCTCCTTTACTCAGTTGACTTTATACATATGCTATGACGCTGCTGTAAAATTAAAGAGGAACTTAAGGCAAAATGCTAAATTTACAGAACTAAAGATTAGGCTTGTATTACACAACATATAAACCTATTACACCCTAATTCTATTCCTAAAAAGACATATTTGAAATCGTTACTTCCGCATTTGATTAATGCAGCAAGGAGTTGTATTACCGGCATTATAGAAACAATCTAATCCTCCCACTATAACAATGTGGTTATCTGAGGTTAATGAATTGGCGAATGGAGGACCTGATTGCGTCTAGTAAAGGGACTTTGGAGAAATTACAATAAAACTTGGTTTTATTGGACTGAATTTTTAATTCCCTTGAATACACCACCTACATAGATTCCAGTTCATCTTCTTTTGTACTGATAGATAAGGCAGTTTGCTTCCGTTTGTTCCTCCCCTCCACTGGAGGAATCTTACCTAACCCTTTGTGCCTTATGCTATTTGTGTCCTTGTTTATCTGTTTCTTTCTTTTTATTATTAAGTTATCCCCCTTCTCCAACCCACTTTTTTTTCACCTCTGCAGAAAGGGGAAGGGGGAAGGAGGAGAAGAGGAGGAAGGGAATGAGGGGAAAAAGGGAAGGAGAAGAGAAAAGATAAGAAAAGAACTACACCTAGTGATATGTTTTATACAATATCTACATACCATTCCGACTCTAGTGTATATTTACTGAAGCTATTTACTGTTGAGGGCCGACCGCTACCGCAACTGAATTTGCAGCATTGTCAACCCTTTGATCAGTATCACCCGATGCATATTTGCAGAGATGTCATCACTTCACAGTATCCACACTAGAAGTATTGTGGGGAGATAGATTTGAGAAAACCATTCTTTATGTTTGTTGTTTGTTTTGTTGTAGAAGGCACTCCAGGTTTTTCTCAGCACCTTCACAGCGATCTGTCATTAGAAAGTCTTAGAAAGACTTACGAGTGAAATTTGAAGATCGTGTTTCTTTCATTAGCTTCATTAATATTGGAATGCTAAATCCAGGGTGACATCCTATAACCCTTTGTTAGGACTGGCAGTGTTCAAATGTACTTTACAAATTGTAATGAAATGAGCATAGAACATATAGGGTAACCAAACCCCTTCTAACATTACAAAGAAGGAGAATCAAGTAGACATTTTAAGAAGCTAAGCATTTTTAAATATTTTGTTAGCATATGCTATGTGAATGGGAACATGCAACACTTATAAAATAGGTGTTATCCCAATTAAGCTGCAAAAATGGAAATATAATTTAAAACCCTCAAAAAAAAAATCGCTAGGAAATCTCTAAAAACTGGATATCCCTTGATCCCTATACTAAACAGGACTGGATCAATGTATTTATTCTCTTTCTTGATTCTAGAACAATACATTTAAAAATCAAGGAGGTCAAGTGAAAATATATCATTCAATTTGGGCTATACGGCTGAATAAATTCCACCCCCCTCTTCTAGTTTAATGTGTATTGTAATACCGTATACTTTGCATTCACTCCTGCATCACAACTGTAACAGTCTTCCTTCTGGCTGCTCTTTACTGTATTTGGTAGCACATAATTAATTTATACATTGTCTTTATTTCTTTATTCCTTATGTTGCAATGTGGTAATCTGTATGATATATTTGTTTTTTTGTTTTCTTCCCTTCATGTCTGTTTTAATCCCTGTTTCTATGTTTGTTTAAACAAAACAAAAAATCAAACAAATGCTTTTCAATAAAAAAAAGTTTTTAGTGTATGAATGACAAGGAATTAGGCATTTTGCTTAGCAAAAGTTTTAATTTCAGTAATCCACAGATGTTTCCATCAGATCAGACAAGATTCTCATAATTTTTAAAGTTCTGTTAGATGCTTAATAAGTCTCAAGGAAATAATTTATTCTACATAGGGAATTTATATCCTCACTCATTTACATATATTAACATGAGTGGGTGTAATCATACAATTTTCTTGGAGAGGGTAATAAGAAATGTCACATGGAACAGTGCTGCTAATGTTCTAACTGTCATAAAGGCCTGTTACTTGCTTACAGTGACTTCTGGACAAAGCATATCTTGGCAGCATTGCTACTAATTCAGGAAGAGCCTTACAGTATAGCTACTGTCTATTATGGTGTTGTTTAAGCTTTAAAGTACCATTTGTCCCATTAACTGACATTGTTAAGAAGGCAACTGCAGACTTTTTTTTTGTTTGCTTTTAGCTATATGTGTAAAAAAGATCAGCTTGATGAAAACCCTGTTTCTTATTCATGTTCATATATCACTGCAAGTCAGTAAGACAAGGCAATGTATGCTAAAGTAGTCATATTGACATCCCACCGCATACATGACCGATATACCCCCTTTCCATGCGGGTGCTTCAGTAACTTGCATATTTTTTTTTCAAATTCTTTATTTAGATAAGATTTTCACAGTTTTCCAAAGGTTTAACAAAGAAAAAGGGGGGAAAGAGAAGTACACATATTTCACAAAAATACAAAGTGAAAACGTAAGGTATAACAATGGCCCCACATGGGCTCATGGTGGCATGGTGAAGGGCGCAATGTAGGAAATATAAGCGGGGACCCTGGTCGTAGCATCAACGATGGTTTGCTAAGAGAGGTGATCGGGTTCCCCGGCCAGAGTCCCACAGAGTAGGTATGGAATCAGTCCAGTAGTACCAAGTGCTCCGGAATTTGGCTGGGGTGTTATTGAGTGAGCTTGTGAGGTCCTCCATGAGGTATATGTTGTGTACCCTGTCCAGCCATTGGGGAATGGTAGGGGGTTCAGGTCTCTTCCAAAGGGCCGGGATGCAGGCCCGGGCCGCGTTAACCATGTGTCGTTTGTAGGTCTTAAGTGGGGCAGTGCTGTGGTGCAGGAGGAAGAAGGCCGGGTCTCGAGGCACCTGGGAGTCAGTAAACCGTTGGATTGTGGTGTGGACCTGGTCCCAAAAGGTTTGGATGGTGGGGCACGACCAAAATATATAAAGTATGTCCGCGTGCGGAGTACCGCATCGCCAGCAGTGGGAGGATGTCTGTGGAAACATGGAGTGTAGAAGTTGAGGTGTCCTGTACCATCTGGTGACCAGCTTGTAGCCTGACTTCTGGTACTTGTTGCTGATTGACGATTGGTAGGAGAGTGTGAGCATCTTCCCGCTTTCCTCCAGACTAAATCGGACCCCGAGGTCCTCCTCCCATCTCGTGAGGAACCATGGAGTAGGGTCAGAGGAGCCAGAGATAAGCTGTTTGTAGCACATAGAGAGGACATGGTATGCAGAATCTTGTAAATAGATAGTCTGCGCTTCTTTAGAGAGGTAGTAAAGAAAGAAAAAATAAATAATTGAAAAATAGTGAATAAATCTATTAAACCCAGAGCAGCTCTGAAAAGGGGATTGGAGAAATCCCTACGGTAATCAATAAAAATACAAAGCGCTAAAGGTACTAGATAATGTGTATAAAAGGTGAAAAATAGGTTATCAGGCGAGTCGGCCTGGAGCCTATTAATAAGTATTACATGTGACTAATAAACCAATACAAATGTGCTGTAATATGGATAAAACATAAAAACCAATCAAATTGTCAGATGAAGTCATATAAAAGTCTTGTAAAACATCAAAAAAAATCAAAAAAATGTTCCCTATGCGGAAAGTTCAGTGAACGGTGAACACCGTATGCAAACAAAGATAGCAGTGTATTTACAGGTGATCCGAACTGCCCCTCTCGGGTGGGTACTCACCAAATAGAAGTTGGTCAAAAGAGCTCTTAGTGAGTAATAGCGTAGTTGGACCGGAGCGCAAACGTATTCTCTGCGGGTCCCGGCAGACGAACACTTGGCTTTCTCCCCTATGGCGCTGGCTATATCTCAGGGATGAGGAGATCAATCCTTTTAGACGCGGTGTTGGCAAAGTGCTTTGTCGTGGTCCCACAGGGTTTTAGAGACGAACAAAGAAGAGAACCTTCATAGCGTAGTATGTAAAACCATAAACCTTTATTCCAAAACGTCTCACAAGGCAAAAAATTCCGGCCGGCTAGAGCAGCTCAGGAACAAACATAAAAATCTCGTGTCTAACAAACTAGCATCTACCCTATGCAGGATCTTGTCTGGAGCATTCCATCTCATATGGAGTCAAAGCTCTGGAGAATTGTGAGGGGGGTGGGAGTGATCTCAGGAAATGGGAAAGTTGCAGAGTTCTCCACGGGTCCAGAGGTGCGGGACCTTGGCGAGTGGGTACCCTGAACCTGGAGGGCCAGGAAGCTCCCGTCAGGAAGTGAAGAGCCCTTCCCTTACCCAGAGATCTGATCTTTCGGAGTGTGGCGTCTTCCACTCCCGGCGGGAAGGCTGGATTGCCCAGGATCGGGAGTAAGGGTGAGGGATCGGGAGATAAAGAGTATTGGGAAAAAGCGGATCTGGCTACTTGTAGTGTGGGCATAATGGTGGGGTGGGTCTGTATGGCGTTTGGCAAGGGGGAGGAACACCAAGGGAGGCCCGAAAGCGGTGTCAGGGAAAAGGATTGTTCAAGGTCCGTCCATAGTTTGGAAGATCGATTACAGCACCAGTCCACTACACGAGTAAGATGAACTGCCATGTAGTATAAGTGGAGGTCGGGTAGTCCCATGCCACCTGAGCGTTTTGGCATACGCAAGATATTTGAGCCGGCGGGGCTTTCCTGCCCATACAAAGGAGGTGAATAGGGTTCTCAGTCGGCGGAAGAAGGACGGTGGGATCTTTATTGGCAGGGCTTGGAGTGGGTAGAGAAGGCGGGGGAGTACTGATTGTTTAAGGATGTTACACCGCCCCATCCAGGAGAAGGTGCCTTTGGACCAAGTCTTGAGATCGGAGGCGATAGCGGTAAGTAGTGGTGGGAAGTTAAGGGGGTATACTTGTGAGAGGCGCAGTGGGAGTTGTGCTCCCAGGTATTTCAGGGAAGTCGGGGACCACTTAAATGGGAAGTTGGTTAGTACCCGTTGCAGCTGCGGTCCCGAGAGGGAAATGTGCATGGCAGATGATTTGTGTGAGTTAACTAGGAAATTAGAAAGTTCACGGTACTTGGCAATTTCGGATAAGAGTAGTGGAAGGGAGATGTCACGGGAAGTGAGGAAAAATAGAAGGTCATCTGCAAAAGCAGCTACCTTGTGGTGGGTACGGCCCCTCCGGCACCTTTTATGTCAGGGTTAGAGTGAACATTTGAAATGGTGAGAGGGGGAGAAAGGACCCCGTTTACTCGGATTTTCGCAGAAGGGTTGGAATAGAGTGAGCGTATCCAAGTCTTCATGAAGGGGCCCAGACCCACCGCGTCCAGAGTAGAGGCAAGAAAATCCCAGTCTACCCTGTCGAACGCCTTCTCCGCGTCGGTGGACAGTAGGACGCAGAGGGAGGCGGACGACAGGGCAGAGTGGATGATCTCCAGGGCACGGGTGGTATTGTCCCTGGCCTCCCTTGTTGGGACAAAGCCCACCTGATCCAGATGTATCAGATCTGCTATATGGGGAGACAGGCGGTAATAGAGAATTTTGGCAAACAATTTGGTATCGGCGTTTAGGAGTGAGATGGGTCTATAACTGGGACATAAGGTAGGGTCTCTGCCCTCCTTAGGAATGACCGTAACGTGGACCAGGAGTGACTCGGGTGGGAGAGAATTGCCCTCCCTCAGAGAGTTGAGGGCCGATAGGAATGGGGTCGAGAGAAGGGGGAGAAACTGTTTAAAGTAGAGGAGGGTGAAAGCGTCAGGGCCGGGAGCCTTACCAAACTGGGTGGTTTTGATGGCGCGTTCAAGTTCAGGGGGGTGATCGGGGATTCTAATAGTGAACAGATGGATGGGTCTAGAGTCGGGATTCGAGGAGGCGGATCTGGGCAAGGAGTTCGGTAATCCGGGTTAGCCTCTGTTTCTTGAGTCTAGCGCCATGAGCGATGAGAATACCTCTGATCGTCGCTTTGTGCGCTTCCCAAACTGTGTAGGGGGACACATCCGGGGTGGTATTTTCTGCAAAGAAGAGGCGTAAATCATGTTCTAGGGCGGTGGTGATGCCGGGGTCGTGTAGAAGGGACTCGTTGAGTCTCCACTGCCACGGTCCCGGAGGGGGGCCAGTGAGGGAGACTGTGAGAAGGACCGGGGCATGATCTGAAAAGGTGATATTCCCTATATCCGTGTTGAGGACACGGGGGAGCTGAGTGTGATGTACAAAAAAAAAGTCAATGCGAGTGTATCGCTGGTGGAGATGGGAGAAAAAGGTGTAGTCTCTTGTCGAAGGGTGCTGAATGCGCCATGCATCGGCTAGTTGGTGATCAAAGAAGCATTTTTTTAATGCGGTTCAACTTGCTGAAGGAGAGATGGGAGGAGGACGCGGAAGAGTCCAGGCGGGGGTCGAGGACAAAATTGAAATCCCCCCCCCAAAATGAGGAGCCCCTCGCGGAAATCAGTCAGACGGGACAGGACTCGTGTGAGGAAGGTGAGCTGATCCTGGTTCGGCAAGTACATGTTGGCTATGGTAACTGTTTGGGAGTCCACAGTGCCCTTCACAAAGAGCACCCGGCCCTCTTCCCCCGCATAGCTATCTAAAAACAACCATGGGAGGGTACGGGAGAGAACAGTGCTAACGCCTCTAGAGCGTTTGTCGGGCGAGCTGATGTGGTAGACAGTGGGATATCGTCGGTCACCTAGTCGGGGTATATGTTCAGTCTGAAAGTGGGTTTCTTGGAAGAGCACCACATCAATTCGTTGACGGTGGAGATCTCGGAGGAGCATCGTGTGCTTTTCCGGAACATTGAGTCCCCTGGCGTTGAGGGAGAGGACTCGCCTCTGTGGCCGGAGCCGGTGTTCCGTGTCCAAATCAGGGCTCAACCAATTCTGTATCTTCCCCGTCGACATCTCCAAGAATTCCAGGTGTTTCCAGGCGGTCAAGGCGTTGGGACAAATGGGTCTGTCCTGTTGACAGGGTGGAGACCTCCGACTCCAGCTGGGAGACTGTGCCGCGTATGCTAGCAATGTCCTTCCTCAGCGCGGCCTCCATTTTTGCTACTAGGGCGGCCATGTATTGTCGCGTGGGAAGAGAAAGGAGAATGGAGGAGATCTCACTGGCGGACAAGGAAGTGATTGTCTCTGGATGTGGCTGTGGAGACCAAGTCAGGGGGAAGACCGGGTCCTCAATCTGGCTGGGATCGGGAGTAGAGGTAAGTGCCCGTGGTGGGATGGGGGCATCGGAGTTTTGGGCGCCTCGAGGACGAGGTGGAGAAGTGGGCCCCGGGGCCTTACCCTGTGCTTAAGACGCCATGGCGGTCTTGGAAGCGCTGCGGGTCGTCGGTGCTGGAGATGAGAGGTAGCGCTCTACAGAGGTCTGCGGGCGCTGGCTGTTGTCAGAGCGAGATTTGCCCTTAAGCGACATCAAGAACGGGATGAAAAGATGTCTCGATCAGCTGAAAAAGTCTCTGGAGGTAGCAGAGCTCAAGCAATGTGCTTCCTCACGCCGCCATAGCCAAGCCACGCCCCCCAGTAACTTGCGTATGGTGCCACATGAATCCAAGCAAAAGTTATGTCACCAGCACACCAATGGCTCTTTGACCAACAACGCCTTTATTGTTGTTAAATCAGAATATCAGGAAGTAGCGATGTTTTGAGAGCTCTCAAGAGATTTTACTTGATAAAGGGACCCTGTGAAGTTTCGAAATGTCGCTACTTTCTGATACGCTGACTTAATGTCAATAAATGTAAATAAAAGAGTTGTTGGAGGAATTTCCATTGGTGTGCTGGTGACATACCTGAGGCCAGTGCTAAGCAAACTCCGGCCCTCCAGCTGTGGGAATACTAGAAATTCCATAATGCATCTGTCTCTGGGAGTTGCTGTCAGAGTCTTGCAATGCCTCATGGGATTTGAAGTTGCACCACAGCTGGAGGGCCAACATTTGCCTACCCCTGCCTTAGACAAACAGACAATTTCCTTGAGTAGCCTGAGTAGAAATAAAGTGGAGGGCTCCTTCATGTGGCCAGTAAGCTAATTACATAAACATATAAGCAAGCGCAGATGTAAAATGAGAATTTTAACACCTTCACAAAATGGCCAGTCAGCAATAGCTGCTTCTGTAACCAATATCACACGTTTCCTCAGTGCCAAACTAAGGAAACTTCAACACAGCTTAAGCCTGAGTACTTCAACACAGTCACAGCCTAAGTACTCGCAACAGTCCTCAGAGATGGAGCAGAAACACTGATGTAGCTCTGACCTGATAACTCCACAATGAAGCCCCAAAAATACTGAACTGATCAAAAAGGAAAGTTCATTGGGTTGTAACTGCCAACTACTGGACCATTTCAGAGGAAACACCCGTATACTTAATGAACTGGAAAAATCTTCACTTGTTGGGGTCATCACAGAGAAAACCAGTATACATGCACTAGTTGGCTGACTGAAGAGACTTCCAAGATTTTCAAAATCTGGCCTGAATCTACCAGCAGCTATATAGTTTAGTTTATAAAATCTTCCAAACAAACAGAAAACATGCACACACCCCTGAGGACCCTATGTGAAACTGAGCAGGTGTGAGAGGTTATAGACTTAAAGGAGAAGGCTTTCAGTTTAGGACAGTCTGAGTTGCTCTGTGCATTGTGATTGCTGTGATTGCCAATCACAGCGATAACAAATATAAACCCGGTGAGGGGGAATTTATTAAAATTGAAGCAGACAAAATCTGGAGCAGTTGCCCAAAGACAACCAATCAGATTTTATCTTTCATTTTCAAAGCTTAACTGAACAAACTGATGAGAGAAGCTGATTGGTTACCATGGGCAACTGCTCCAGATTCTGTCGGCTCCAGTTTTGATAAATTTCCTCCTGTGTGTTTACATTTATGGAGTCTTCCCCTTCCTCTCACCAATGAGGAAGGAGGATTATAGCCTTAATGAAGGAAAGGAAAGAAAGACAGTAGCACAGGGAAGGCTGCTATTCGTTCAATGTGTGGGGAGTTTAAAAGCATGTTCGGGGATTCCTGCAGAAAGAACCTATGGTTTCTTGCTGTGCCTGTTTAAGGTAATGACAGGGTGACAGCGGCCGCACCTGTCAGTGACAGCTCGCATTAAACCCTTAATTTCAGAAGGGCAAACTTCGATAAGTTGCGCAAACTAGTGGGGGAAATAAAATGGGATAACTCATTTCACAACCTAAACTCAGACCAAATGTGGGACTGCTTCAGGAACACATTACATATTGCCATTAAAAGTGTATACCATTGGGTAAAAAAAACAAATGATCAAAGACTAAACCAATATGGCTAAATAAAACTGTATCTGGAATTAAGGAGATTAAGGGGGGATATGATTTTCATGTACAAGATGTTCAATGGTGACAGCAACATTGGCAACAAACTGTTTGAGATTAACTCCATTACAAAGACTAGAGGCAACCACCTAAAGTTGGTGGAGAAAAAATTCCAGCACAATGGGCTAAGAGGCTTCTTTACAATTAGAGCAGTTAAGGTCTGGAACTCACTGCAATCGGCAGTGATTTCAGCCAAGAGTGTAGATTTGTTCAAGAAACGTTTGGACAATTTCTTGAGGGACCGTAATATCCAGGGATACCAGTATCCCTAAGAATGAGATGATGCGTGGACCTATATGGGTTGGACTTGATGGACGTATGTCTTTATTCAACCCCAAATACTATGTAACTATGATACAATTACATGCGGTAATTTTTGCTGAACGCATCTATCTGGGTCCAGGGACAATTGTCTGTTCTGAACCACATGTAATCAGACACAGTGGCTGCATCTGAATGGTTACATCTGGGATTCCTGCCACACAAATCAGTATGCTTTTGTAGCAGGAATCCCCCAAATGCAGCAAAAGCCCTGTGTGAATGAGGCCTAAGCATACTTTAACCAGCTCATAACCAGCATGTTTTTTAAACTCCAAAAAGTTGGTGCCAAAAAACTGAGATAACATTTGCTTGTCTACTTTCCAAAAAAGGGGTCTTGAGATACACCTCTTCACTGAATGTTAGATTTTATGATTATGTTTTAATAGCACTTGTCAAATCTTGATCTTAACGTCTGTTTTCTTATATTCACCTCTGAAGGACGGCTAGCGCTGTACGTTTTGAGAAAATACATCCTAATAGGGGCTGAGTGCCTTTAGTTCAGCAGCTTCCCTTACCCTTCTAGAACAATTAAATTTCACACAATTTTTATCTATTCAAACTTTTATTCACATTTTATTATTTTTAGTATTCCCAATTTCCAATAGCGCAAGTTCTTGCAATTACTATATCTGTTTAATAGTATTGTTTGTGAGATTTGTTTTTTGCAGTACCACACTGTATAGTCTCAAAAGATTAATAGAATATCAAAATAGTGCGCAAAACACTATAGAAACATGACACCACATTTCATGAACCCCCTCCCATCCCTGTATCTCCAATTATTCCCAAAATATAAAAAAATATAGATTTCAGGTATATGTCTGTTAGAAATTGTCCAGCGTCAGGACAGCATGTGAGAACTCAGCAGCAGCAGCAATTATAGAGTCAAGCCAAGTTTTATCTTTCAATGGAAATTAGAGAGCATGATCTGTTAGATAATAGCCGCAAGTTTTTTTAAACTATGACCCCCAAGTCTTTTTCCATTTCTGAATTTCCTAGTGAAGTACCCATTAATTTATATTCCGCTTGCCTGTTTTTAACCCCAAAATGCATTACTTTACATTTTTCGACATTAAACCTCATCTGTCATATAGTTGCCCACTCTCCTATTTTATCCAGGAGGGCATGATCATAGTAAAGGGATATGTATTACATGGTCAGCACAGACATTGCTTTTTTTACATGGAAGTGAAAGATATGCTACTCTGGATGACTCAACTTATCTTCCCAGCTGCAAATTACAAATCAGTGTGACTGAAGGTCTTATTATATGGGAACATAGAAGAGTGAGACAAAACGGCAAGGATATGGCAGTGTGACGTATATTGTGACATTATAATACACAGCATCAGTGATTAAACTGTAGGAGAAACACAAGTGTTCAGGGATCAAGACATTAAAAGCAGACCCTTTAATTTGTACGCAGTGTGAATCACACCTTCTTTTCTCACTGATATCTGTGGAGGCTGATTTAACCATTGTATTGGTTTATTACACATTGGATAGTGCAGGGCCGGATGTAATCCTAAAACATTGCACCTGAAAATAAATCCTCCCCTGTGTGACATGTCACTACAAAAGAATTTTACATGTTCTGCAGCCCTGTGTTGTAAGTGCAGGTTTTATTAATAGATACTGGTTTGGTGATGGGTGAAGCGCCAGGTTTTCTAGACTATATTTCTTTCCTCAGAATGACAGTGATGCACTGCGTTTACTGTATTCCAGTCAGATTATGAAGTAGTCTGTCTTTTTCGGATAACAAGCTAGAATTAGTGAGATGAATTGCTTTGCTAGGGCTTAACTTATTTATATTCATGTGAATCTTCAGATACGGATGGTGGGGCCATTTATTTAAATCTCAATCATGCAGGTGGTTTAGGTTGGAATGCTGTAAAGGAATAGTTATTAATAAAAAATGCATTTTTTCTGTTGTTATATATATTTTTCTTTTTTATATATACAGATACAGAAATACATGTAATTACAGCAATTTATGTACAATAAATAACCCTGGCGTTAGCTGTTTACCTCTAATAAATACATTTGAAATAGTGTAAACATAATAAGTATCACTCAACTAAACAAAAAAAAGTACATTTGTAACTAAACAATATAATATATCTGCTATGAATTTTTTTTTGAATAAGAACAAAGACAAATAAAAATAAAGAAATGGAATATACTGTATGACAGTCTAAATCAAAATCCCATGTATATTCCACAGATTGGTGACTTTAGTGAAACCCATCTAGAGCTTTCTTATAGCAACCAATTTGTGCCACCATGTACACTATGACCCTTCACCTAGAGCAGTGGTCCCCAACCCCTGGTCCGTGGACCGGTACCGGTCCGCGGATCTAATGGTACCGGGCCGCACAGTCTCAGTGCGGTCCGGTCCTGCAATATGGGGCAGTGCAGGGTCCCGGTGTTCGAACACCTGGGCCCCGCACTGCCGACGGGCTTCACAGTGAGGGGGCGGGTCCTGTGACTCACCTCCCCTCCCGGCCGCGTCCATAGTAACAGG